>NW_007248670.1:508659-532194 GCF_000164805.1 Carlito syrichta
GCGCGCCTGTAGTTCCAGCTACTTGGAAGGCTGAGGCGGAAGGATCGCCGGAGCCCAGCAGGTCGAGGCTGCGATGGCCGGGAGCGGCCACTGCACTCCAGTCTGGGCGACAGAGTGAGACTCCAACTCAAAAAAAAACCAAAGCAAAAAAACCCCACTTTAACTCCTTCTTCATGTTTCCAACTGTTCTTGTTCTCTTGAAGATCTCTCACTATTTCATTCCTATGTATTCCTTTTCCCACATCATATTCTGACTATATCTAGGTTCAATGTTTTAAAAAATAGTTTAATTATCACCATTATCAGCTAACATTGACTAATCCTAGCTCTTTCTCTGATATGACTTCTCAAAATTCACAAATATTGTTTGGGAGAGGGTCAGGTATTTCATCTTACCGTTCCTTCATCACTAAGTAGTTGGTGGCCTTCAGACAGAATGCATCTATTGATTGTTGATGGTCAACACTCAATCACATTGTCTAGTAGACATGCTGACCAGCTATTTAATATCTTAAAGACTCCCCCCATGCTAAAATATTAACATTTCAGTGATAGAGACAGAGAATGACAATCTTTTAACTTTAATAACCAGCCTGTGGCTGGGTACAGTGGCCCCTGCCTGTAATCCCAGCACTTTGGGAGGCAGAGGTGGGAGGATTGCTTGAGCCCAGGAGTTTGAGAACAGCCTAGGCAACATAGTGAGACCTCATCTCTACAAAAAATAAAAAGATTGGCTACTACCTTGCGTCCCCTCCCACTGTGGGAGCTTTCCTGTCTTTTCAATAAATCCTGCTTTCAAAAAAATTAAAAATAAAAATTAAAAAATTAACTGGACATGGTAGCACATGTCTGTAGTCCCAGGCACTCTGGAGGGTGAGGTGAAAGGATCGCCTGAGCTCAGAAGGTCAACGCTATGGTGAGCCATGATTGTGCCATTGCACTGCAGCCTGGGTGACAGAGTGAGACACTGACTCTAAAAGAAAAAGTTATTTCTAATATTGACTGTGTTTATTTAAACGATCCCTTTTCTTGCACCTGGGAATTCTTATATTTCCCCCAAAGGTTAAAGATTCCCCTGGTTGCAAATCACTGGACAATGACATAGGGAGCGCTGTCTGTTCAAGTGACAGTAGCATCATCAATCCTCAGCAAGGAAGATCTATAAACTTTCTATTTTGGATTTTTGCTGACCTTATTTCATCACACTGTCTCCAGAAAGAATGTAGAGGTTAGCAGGCCACAAATAATCTTGTAAACTGACATTTAGATTCCAGGAATTCTCAGGCTGATTTTTTTTTTTTTGAGTCGGGGTCTCACTTTGTCACCCATGCTGGAGGGCAGTGGTATGCTCACAGGTCACTGCAGCTTTGATCTTCTGGGCTTAGGTGACCTGTCCGCCTCAGTCTCCTAGTAGCTGGGACTACAGGCACACACTACCATATCTGGCTAAATTTTTTATTTTTGTAGAGACGAGATCATACTATGTTGCCCAGGCTGGTCTCAGGCTATCCTTGGGAGGATTGCCTCAGCCTCCCAAAATGCTGGGATTACAGGTGTGAGCCACTGTGCCCACTCTATTTTTTATATTTGAAAAATAAGTGAGAGCTTTTTTTTCATCTTGTGAACTAAAGAATGTAAAGCTGGACATATGCGTAAAAATATTCTCAATAGGGTGGCCAGGGAGCAGCAATGGCTTTCTAACTTTTTTGTTGTGAATCACTGTAAGAAAGACATTTTACACCTTAACTCAGTGCACATTTGTGTGTGTGTTTAATGAACAAAAAATCTTTAACAATGCATATTTTTCTTAAAAAAAATTGATTTCATGACCCATAGTCTGAAAAATATTTCCCTGAGATCATAGGTAATAGTGTCAGACTCTTGGGAGAAGGTAATATTTTTAAGTTTGTTTGGTAAAAGAGTTGGCTGTGTCCTCGAGTGCAGACTCATTCTTCCTTTGCTTTTTTCTAGGGTCCCTGCTGCAGTCGTTTCTTTTATTACAACTTGCATGGACAGTGAGTGAAAGTACAAAGCCAGTTTACTACCGTGTGTAGAAATCTTAACTGAAATATTATGTGAAGTTAGTAACTTGCAGGTACATCGTTTCATTGCTTAAACTTAACCGTCTCTAACAACTTATTAAGAGCTTGATTAATAAGTTGTTTAGCTTGTGAATTTCAGTTCCATCAGGTAACTTTTATCCATCATTCTAAATTAAGGTCTGGTTCTTAGCTCACCTGGCTCACTGGGATGCAAAGTCCTGTTTTTCCAACAGACTTGAGACCTCACCCTCCCATACAGGATGGGTCACATTCCACTCAGTCTCTTGAAATCCCAAATAGTGATATGCTCTTGACACCCTCACCTGCTCACCATCAACATGTCTTGCAACTGGCCTCTCTTGCTGACCTTTGTCTTAATCTACTTTTCAAGTAAACCCTTTTTAAAGAGTGGGTTTCGAATCTTTTCTCCTACATCCTGATGCCACAGCTCTTGTATTTCTTCTATCCTTTCCAGAGAGGAAGGAACCCAGAGCAGATATATAATCTACCTGTCCATCAAACAACTGTACCAGTATAGATTTTTTTGATCCAGTCTGCCATATGATCTTTTCCTGTTAGTTTTAACAGGACTTATTTCAACATTTCAAACTGTTGGGAGGAGGAAGGGACTACCTTATGGCCTCTGAATAGGCACAATTGCCTTGTCTGTCTAATCTAATTATCAGGGGCAGTGGAAGTGCAGCACAATATAGTGTTAAGAGTGTAGATTTTGGAGTAATATAAACTTGGATTGGCATCTATAAACTGCTATTTGCTAGTGGCTGTGACCTTGAGCAAATTACTGCCTCTTTTAGCCTTGGATTTCTTATCAACATGCAGAAGTGATCATACTGTCTGTTTCACAAATAGAATGGGGAGAATTAACAGAAATAATGCTGGTAGCACAGAGCCTGGAACATGGTAAGTATTTAGTAAATGGTAGCTATTAGTGGATATTATTATCTCTGGGAAAAATGTATATGATGATAAATAGGTTCACATACTCAAACTGAAATTGGAAGATTGTCTCCCTTGCATGAAGCACATCTGGTTTATGATTTCTTTGCCTCTCTCTGCATTCCCATATTCTTCTGTCTACTGATAGCTTTCTCTCATTTACCATTGTTTTTTGACTCTTAAACTTTGATTAGCAATTTGGAATCCTTTCGATTTCAGCCACCACTACTGTGTTTTTTCTTTTTTTTTGAGTCAGGGTCTCACTCTGTCACCCGGGATGGTATGCGGTGGCACAATCATGGCTCACTGCAGCCTCAACCTCCTGGTTTCAGGCTATCCTTGGGAGGATTGCCTCAGTCTCCCAAGTAGCTGGGACTACAGGCATGTGCCACAACTCTCAGCTAATTTTTGTTTTTGTTTTTGTTTTGTAGCGACGAGGTCTCACTATGTTGCCTAGACTAGTCTGTCTCGAATTCCTGGGCTTAAGCAATCCTCCTGCCTCAGCCTCCCAAAACTGCTGTGGGGATTACAAGTGTGAGCCACTGTGCTTGGCCAGCTGTGTTTTTTCTTAGTCCAAAAACCCAGGAAAGGAAACCAGACTTGCCTAGCTCACCTCTTCAAACCAGATGGCCCCAGGTCTGGGCCCACTCCTTCAATCTTCATTGTTTGGCTTTCAGAAGTGTTAAGAGCAAAGATTTTTGTGGGGTTTGGTGGCTCAGCCTGTAATCCGAGCACCTTGGGTGGCCGAGGTGAGTAGATTGCCTGAGCCCACAAGTTCGAGACCAGCCCGGGGAACTTGGTGAGACCTTGTCTCTACAATAAATTTAAAAAATTAGCCGGCCATGGTAGTGCACACCTGTAGTTCTGGCTACTTGGAAGGCTGAGGCAGAAGGATCGCCAGAGCCCAGCAGGTCAATGCTGGGGTGGCCGTGAGTGTGCCACTTCACTCCAGTCTGGGCGACAGAGTGAGACTACAACTCAAAAAAAAAAAAAGCATAGATTTTGGAGTCATGCAAACTTGGATTGGAGTCCATAATCTGACACTCACTAGTGACTGTGACCTTGAGCAAATTACTGCCTCTTTTAGCCTTTGATTTCTTATCATCTTCAGGGAACTTATTCAAGTAGATGACAATACAAGTTTACAGAAGTGGTAAGTTGTGTTTTCAAATAGGAATGATCATTTACTTTATGAAGATACCTCTGCTTTACATGAGGAACCATTATGGGATTACTTCAAACAGCAAATTATCTTTTTGTACATATGAAATCATTTAATTTACGAAGAATGATTACCTATGGCTTTTTCTCAGGTAAAGAAAAATCAGGCTTCTTTCGTTACTACTACTTGCCTCACAGTTTCTATAAGACACTCAGTCAGTTCATTGGTTTCCATTCTTGAGTATAAGCAAACCTTTTTTGCACTGGTTGATATATAGCTCTGCCCAGTGGGCAGATATCCTTTACTTAGCAGCTCTTTTGACTTTCTCACTTTATTCTTGCTTTTTTTTTTTTTTCTATTTACTAGACACCATTTTTTTTTCATTTTGGTATTTTTTGCTTTGGCTATTTCCTGTGTACCTCTCACTGGTGGACATCCAGGGGCGTGGATAAATGAGGCTCTGGTCAAGAGTCTGTAGTGTTACTGCAGCCACATTCAGGTTTCCATAGCATGGAACTCCCAGTGTCAATGTTTCTCAGGTATCCTGTGTACAGTCTTGTGTACTATACATGCTAGTGGTTATAAGCCTCAGATCCACAGTGGAGACCATGCCCCAAATTAGATCAATCATCTAGAAGACTTGTCTTCGTATGGAAACATGTTTCTTTGTTATATATGGAGGCCCTGACTCATGAACTCCTTAATTCATGCCCCCATATTGACTGGTTATCTCTTGTATTCTCATTCAACTTATATTTCTTTTCCAGCTTTCCTGCTGATAGTGATCATGATGGTGAACTGTACTGTGTTTCACGTTGCGAAGTCCAATGCATTGCAACTTTTTTGAACATCATCTTATGTGTGCCTTATAAAAGCAGCATGAGAAGTGGCACTTTACAAATTGGGAAACTGGACTAAAAGGGGATATGTCACTTGTTCAGAGTGGTAGAGACGGGTCTTGGTGTTCTTCTTTTTCTTTCTTTCTTTCTTTCTTTTTTTTAGTAGTATTTCTTAAGAAGACAGAGGCTGGGCTCAGTGGCTCAGCCTGTAATCCCAGCACTTTGGGAGGCCAAGGCGAGTGGATTGTCTGAGCCTGTGAGTTTGAGACCAGCTTGGGCATTTGCTACCACGTCCGGCTGATTTTTTGATTTATTGTAGAGAGGAGGTCTCGCTGCCCAGGCAGGTCTCGAACCCGCGGGCTCAGGCAATCCGCTCACCTCAGCCTCCCAGAGGTGCGGGATTACAGGCTGAGCTACCAAGCCCGGCTAACGTCCTCTATCTAACCTATCAGAATGTTCTTCTAAGCCAGGCTCAGTGGCTCAGTCTGTAATTCCAGTGCTTTGGGAGGCTGAGGTGAGTGCATTGCCTGAGCCCGAGGGTTCGAAACTCGCCTGGGCAACCTGGCGAGACCTCATGTCTACAATAAATCAAAAATGAGCCTGGCGTGGTAGTGAGCGCCTGGAGTTCCAGCTACTTGGAAGGCTGAGGCGGAAGGATCGCCGGAGCCCAGCAGGTTGAGTCTGCGGTGCCCGGGAGCGGCCACTGCACTCTAGTCTGGACGATGGAGTGAGACTCCAACTCAAAAAAAAAAAAAGAATGTTCTTCTGATTTTTCTTCTATAATGTCTCATATTTGCCATTATCAAAGTAGATAAACCACTGCCTCCCTGGCCCAGGCCCTCATCTGCTCATTCTTTAGTTACTGCAAGCACCTCTTGTCTTCCATGTTTCTATACTTTTTTGCTCTAATTCATCCAGAAGACATTTGTTGGAATTTAGTGTTTATTTTGCATATTTTTTCTCTTTTATATGTTCTTCCCTCCTTTTCCATGTGCATTTAGAGGTATGATTCTGGCTTCCTATCAGTACTGGAATGAGGGTTTTATATAACAATTGTTGGGATAGCTAGGCTATGTTAGCAACTCTCACACCCGTTTGAAGAGTACATATCTGTGGATAAGTGGAAAAATAATGTGCAAATATGCTGTTATCATGATATCACTCCCTTGTGGCTTACATCACCTTCCTATTTTGGAAAATTCAAGCTCCCCAGGCCCAAGACTGTCTACTAATTGAACTTGTTGACCTTGCCCTAGGTACCACCTATCCCAAATTCAAGGGTCATGTAGCTAGGGGGCTCCCTTCAGGGGAATAAATGCTGTGTCTATCAATTTTGGCGCTGCCAGGATTAGCCCAAGGGATATGAAAAGAACCAACACTTATTGTGTTACCTTTTTGATGCTACCAACAACTCTGGTATTTTACCTGCTTTATCTCATTGAATGCCAACATTCACCCTGCAAAGCAGAAAAGGGTAGGAATGGGGTTCAAGAGTCCTACGTTGGCCGCCAAACCTGGATTCAGCTAGGTTGTGACAGATCTATAAATGTCTGGAATCCTAGTAGGAAGAGATCTATCTATTTGCTTGAAGAATCAAGGAAGTTGTCAGAAAGAACTCATTCTAAGGACAATGGGGCAAATTTGGGTGAAAGTGGGAGAGATGTCATGAATATTGTAAGCTGCCTGTTACTAAAATTACATGCTGACTGTGCTCTGGGGATTCCTGCCTTAGTCTAGTGAGATTGAACAAAAGAGCAGAGACAAACAAACAAAGTACTTCACTTGAAAAATACGAAGGCATGATAGTATGACCTGAAGCACCCTTCCTGGGTAGCTTATGCAGCCTAGTGCAACCCATGTGGCCCTGGAGTGACCGGGGAAACAGAAAGCACACAGTGACCTGGGAGTATGAAGGCATTGGGAACCTGCAGCCTCAGGCCTGGCCTTGACCCTCAGGCTGCAGACTTCACCCCAGGGTGCTACAGCCAGAAAACAAGGAAATGACAGACTCAATCTAATTGCTTGGACTACTATAGTGCTTTAAGAACATTAAAAAAAAGAAAAGAATTGATAGGAGACAGCCTTCAACTCCATGTTACATGCCCCTTCCCCATTCTCAGAGCTATTGGGGAGGAAATCAAAGAGGCCTATTTCACAAATATTGGGGAGGAGGCAGGACCAGAGAAGTGGTAACTGTTACTATTTTTGGTGGCATGTTTTCAGCCACTACCTATTCCCCACGCCTGCCCAGTAAGGTGGGAAGCAGATAATGAACATATTTTCATCTCCATTATACATGAGACTGACATTTGAGAACTTCATGTAATTTGTCTAAATTAATACAATTAGGGAGTGGCTGAGTTCGGATTAGGATTTAGGTCTTTTTGGTTTTGAAGCCCATGCTCTTTCTGCTATATTATGTATTCAACAAACATTTACTGAGTGTTCACTGCGTGTCAGGCACAAGAGGCAAGGGGAAACAGAAAATGTCCCTGCCTAAATGAACCTTACACCCAGTGGCAGAGATTGGCAGTTGTTCACCAAATTTTGTAGTCTCCTCTTCCCGGATTTATAGCTAGTCTATATTCCCCAGCTTCTCTTGCAGTTAGGTCTCTAGTCAGTGAACGTCAGTGAAAATGAGTGGCACTAACAGAGCTGGCTCTAAAAACCTCCCTCACATGTTTCTGTAAGCTGAGACGACTAGGGCAACCTTAGAAGTCATATGTGGGAAATGGCAGAGTTGCCTCCACTGATGACGAACACATGACAGCCTGTTACTTGATCAAGAAACAATTTATATTATGTTTGAGACGTTATAATTTGAGGAGTTTTTTTCATTTTTTAAGTTGGAAAGTATTTTTTATTTTATTTTATAAGATGCAAGGCACAATTCAGGATTAGGTAGATGAGTGATCATTGTACAAGTAAAGTTTGGCCTCTTTTGGTCCCCGCTTTGCCTGGTTTGAGATGAGGAGTTTATTTTTTAAGTCATTAGTTACATCGTATTTAAAATGTGCTCCCACATGAACACCCGCCTAGAATGGTCTTCATTTTGCCAAAAGAATTACAGATAAAGTATTCTCCTATTTAAACCAAACTCCCTTCTAGAGACAACTTTGAAAATCTAGTTGTGCTGAATGCCAATAGCCTGCTGGTCCCAAAGGGCTCCTATGGCTGAATGGACACAATTAGAGACCCACACAAGAAGGCCTGCCTTGAACCAGCATTGCCCACAAAGGAAGGGGGAATTCTACCTGTCTGGTTTTGTATCAACTATCCCACTTTGCAAAAAAACTTGAAACTACACCTTCCAACTTTGCCTCTATCAGTTATAGTAAAGGTGACATTTTAATCTCTCTCCATGACTTAATTTTCTCTCTCCATATGTTCAGAACTCAGTTTGGGAAGGTGGTTGTTACTTATTGGACCCTTCAGAGACCTCAAAAATTACCATAATTTTTGGATAAATCAGTAGTCAGAGATTGTATTATGATGAGTGTATAAATAATTGTCACAGTTGAATGAGCCAAATAGTATATTATGATTATGTTTTTTTTTTGAGTTGGAGTCTCACTCACTTTATCACCCAGGCTGGAGTGAAGTGGCATGTTCACGACCACCCCAGCGTCGACCTGCTGGACTCTGGCGATCCTTCCACCTCAGCCTTCCAAGTAGCTGGAACCACAGGCGTGTACCATCACACCCAGTCAATTTTTTGATTTTATTATAAAGATGAGGTCTCACCAAGTTGCCCAGGCTGTTCTCAAACCCGTGGGCACAGACAATCCTCTCACCTCGGCCTCCCAAAGTGCTGGGATTGCAGGCTTGAGCCACCATGCCTGGCCATGTTTTGTTTCTAGTATGATTTTTTTCCTGAAGTTAATAAACGTCATGCCTTTTGTTCTTAATTTTTTTGTTTTTGTATAAATCTATTACTATTTTTCCAATTACTATAGTTTCTCTTTCAAAGATTTTCAAATATTACACTAAAGACGCTAACCATAAAATGGAAAAACCAATAAAATGGAAAACATTAAAATTAAGGACTTATGTTCATCAAATGATATGATTAAGAGAGTACATAGGAAAATAACAAAATGGGAGAAGATATCTCTCTCTCTCTCTGTATATATGAGAAAGAGAGAGAGAGAGAGAGAGAGAGAGAGATCCAAAAAAGGACTCATTCCTAGAATATATAAAGAACCCCTATAGATCAAGGAGAAAAAGAAAGACAACACAATAAGAGAATCAGTCTACTTCCCAGTCTAGGTTCTGATGATTCATACTGTTCACTTTGTGAAAATGCTTTGATCTGAGCACTTCTGATGTGTGCACTTTTCTATATGTATTCTAAGTTTGATATTATTTTATACTGTCATTAGAAAAATATAAATCCACCAGATCATGTAGACATACAGGAAAATCCTAGAAATCAGACCCTTAGAGACAAGCTCCACAGTCCATGAATTCATTTTTATATGTAGGATTTGATCTTTGAAATGACAAATGTCAATTCCAATGTATAGGCTTCTCATGGAAGAAGGGCCCTTTTGCAGCATCTTGTCTGATCACCTGCTCATACTCTTTTGATGATAAATATCTAAATGGAAATGCCTAGAGTGGAGATAAGTTATTTTTGTCTACCTAGAATTCCATCCTTGGGGGATACCCTTGGACATCTTATATGTGGTTTTGATGGGCTTGTCAGTAACAAAACTGTGTCATCCACTCTCAACATAGAGATTGATATTCCTCATCTCCCCAGGAATTTAAGTTTTGAGCTGAAAGACATAAATACAGAAGGTAATGAAGCTACATTACCTGAAAGCAGTGCCATAGGAAGATAGTTACAAGTCTCTACTACTAAGATCTCTGAAACATCTTTGGCTTTGACCTCAGAGGCCAAATGATTCAACAAATCCTTATATTCTCTGACCTGCCCTATATCCTTCCAATGAATTAATTTTTGCTTCAGTAATAAGACTTGATTTCCATTGCTTTTAGCCAAAGAACTGATCCAATATCAAATCTTCAAACTGCAAGGTTTAGAAACTCAGTTCTATTATTAATAGTTAATCCAGGAATTATTCCGCTGCCTAGAAACAATTCACATTGGCCAAACTCACAGGAATTTAATATATAAACCATTATATTAATATATTACTTTATTTGCCGTGTGTAGTGGCTCACGCCTGTAATCCAAGCACTTTGGAAGGCTGAAGTGGGAGGTTTACATGAGCCCAGGAGTTCGAGACCAGCCTGAGTAACATAGCAAGATTTTTATTTCTACAAAAAAATACAAAAATGAATGGAACATGGTGCTACATAACTGTATTTCCAGCTACTTGGGAGGTTGAGGTGAAAGGATTGCCTGAACCAGGAGGCTAAGTCTTCAGTGAGCCATGATTGACCATTGCAGTCCAGCCTGGATGATACAGTGAGAGCTGGACTAAAAAAAAATTATTACTTTATTCTAGGAGATATTCTTGGCCTAAGCACAAAAGCAATCTTTTTGCAGAAGACGTTCACTTCATACTGAACATTTGTTAAGAGCTGCCTGTTGGGGTTAGGCTTGGTGGCTAAGCCTGTAATCCCGGCACTTCGGGAGGCAAAGGCAAGTGGATTGCCTGAGCCCGCAGGCTCGAGACCAGTCTGGGCAACTTGGCGAAACCTTGTCTCTACAATAAATAAATAAATAAATAAATAAATAAATAAATAAATACATAAATTTGCTGGGTGTGGTAGCACGTGTCTACTTGGAAGTCTGAGAAGGAAGGATAGCTTGAGTCCAGCAAGTCGACGCTGGGGTGGCTGTGAGCATCTCACTGCACTCCAGCCTGGGTGATGGAGTGAGACTCCAACTCAAAAACAAAATAAAACAAAACAAAAGAACTGCCTATTGGATAGTATGGTGAGCAAAGAAAAATCAAACTGGTGTTTTCAAAAAGATTTTCATAACTTTCAAATTATGTTGTGATGCGTTACCCTTTGTAACTTCAGTCCTATAGTGCTACTTAATTCATTTTTCTCAAATATCATTCTGTGGGTCTTTGGTCAACAGCCTTCACAGTGACCTCTCATCATCTACATATTCTCCAAAGTGTGCCGCCCCCTTCTTCATGGTACTCTCCCCATCCCTAGACAAGGCTTCCATAAAGCTCTTATGCTGCATTCTGGGACCTCTAGGAGGTGTTCCAGGTGTTGCTTCTCACTTCTCTTTCAAAGCCTGCTCTGCCCCAGCTTCTCTAGGTCAGTCTGCTTACCTCATAACTAGTTCTGCCTCTCTGATTCGTTTATCTCGATCCTCGTCATGCCCCAGTTAGCTGTCTCTTGATCTTCCTCCACCCTACATTTTGCAATTCCATGTGCCAATCTTGCTGTACCTCTTTCTCTGCCTCAGCTCCTAGATGCAGCCAGGAATAGTTTAGAAGGGCGTTAGGATAAGGACCCTGTCCTGAGTCCTAAAACTGGCACTCAAAATTCTACAAAGTACAGTGTATTTTCTTTACACAAATGTGTCAGTCTACCTGGAACAACAGGTGCTCTCTCATTAGTAGAAAATAAAGCACTTCCAACTCTCTTCTTTTGTTTACATTGTTTTCTTTTCTAGGAATGTCTCCTACTTCTTTTCCTTTCTGAATCCTAGCCAGCTTTCAAGACCTGGTGTTGAAACACTTCACAAATCCTCCCATGGATCTCTCAGTGCTCAAGGGTCTTTAATCTTATCTCCTAGTTTTATTATCCATCTGTAACTTCTTGAAGCTTAGTTTTCTTCCATCGGCCTTCAATGTCATAAAATTTTCTTTGAGTGTTTTCTGTGGCTAAGTCTTGTCAAGAACCTGATATGCTAGATATAGGATGAGGTGGGTGGCAGATATGGGGAATAGTTGTGAGCTAGTGAATGTCATTTGCCTATAGTAATATGCAGGGAAGGTCCTGCTGGCTTAAGAACTAGATGCTCAAGGATGACAGAGATCGAGCCAAATGGCAAGTATGAGGGGTTGCTGAAATCTGAAGGACAAAGTTGAAAGCACAGTGACTAAGGCCATGCTCTACGGCTAGAGAAACATCAAGCTGAGAATTTGTGGGTAAGTTGCTCTGGTAGTGCACAACATTGCTTTACACACTTTCTCTTTCACCCAGCAGAAGAGTCTTCTAAAAATTTAGCACTGTTGGTCTCTGAGTATCAATATAAACCACAGCCGTGTACAGACCTGATAGTACGGACAGGTGCAGCCACATTGGTTGCTTAGGGCTGGTCTGTTGGTCAGCTTTTGAGTCATAACAGTTGTTAAATATTTTGAGTATCACTCCTGTACATATGTATAATTTCTCTTTTTTGCTTAAATTTATATCAAGGGCACAGCTACTCTGCTATTCATATAAAGATTTGCATGATAAGTTTCATTTGGCGTTCAAAACTCAGGATGATGAATAACTTTATGCTGTAGTATACAGTTCCAATTAACATCAGCACTGAAGTCACCAGAACTGTCAGTTTCTCTATATGACAGTGACTACTGACAATTTGTCTTGGTTTCCTGGATGTCATCCAGTACATTGACCAAAGAGGCCAAAGCAGGCATCTGTATTATATTTCAAACTCCTTCTTGTCTCTCTCTCTCTTTTTTTCCCTTCTTCAATTTGGAACTAAACTTTTGCTCAGTGCATAAGTACAGCACTTGGAGGTTCCCTTGTCACTCATTCATTCATTTATTCCTCCAACAAATATTATATAGTTCCTACTATGTGTCAAAGACTGGATGACACAGTGGTGAGCAAAACCTGATGTGGTCCTTGTCCTCATGGAGTTTGGTGTCAAATAGGTAGTTAATGACAGAATAAGCCAAGCCAAGAAGCCATGTCCCTACTTATGGCTTTAATCTCATCCCCTTTCACTCTCTGAATCTTGCTTGGCCAATTATTTTCCTTTCCTGCAACTTTAATCTTCTCTTTTTTTTTTTTTTTTTGAGTTGGAGTCTCACTCTGTCGCCCAGACTGGAGTGCAGTGGCCGCTCCCGGCCACCGCAGCCTTGGCCTGCTGGGCTCCGGCGATCCTTCCGCCTCAGCCTTCCAAGTAGCCGGAATTACAGGCGCGCGCTACTACGCCCGGCTAATTTTTTCATTTTATTGTAGAGACAAGGTCTCGCCTGCCCAGGTGGGTCTTGAACCCGCGGGCTCAGGCAATCCACTCACCTCAGCCTCCCAAAGGCACGGGATTACAGGCTGAGCCACCGAGTAATCTTCTCTAATAAATGATCTTCCCCTTTGCCCACCAACATGTTCATGTCTCCCTTACACTGAAATAATCCTTTTGTCTTCATTTAAATTCCTGATTACTACTTTCTCTTCCCATCGATAGATTTCACAAGGGAGTCAGTCTTGCCCCTCACTGCCCACTCAACTGCCTAATCATTGTTAAGCTTCTATCCCTATGTCTTGTGGCCAGGTGATGTTTTGGCTCTGTGCACCACCTTTATTTGGGCAACTGAGGTTTCTTCTTCCTTCCATGTTAACAGGCAGCAGCAGGCGAGCAAGACTTTTTCCATCTGTGAAACATTCACCTGAAAACCTTCCCCCAGACTTACTCCTGCAAAAATGCCTCCTGCAGGAAGCAGCTAACTAATCATTTGACCTTGAATATGTCACAATTTCTCTGGGCCTCAGTTGTTTATTATGTAATATGAGTAAACTGTGGGAAGAATCCTCTCCTGCCTTAGGAGTTTGTGGATGTAGGAAATTCAATCCAATCAGATGAGGAAAGTGCCAAGGGGAAGAGGTTCCTCAATGTTTCCTGACCCTAGGGACAACAGGAAAGCAAAGAGATGGAAAAATCTCCAATAGCTCATGGAGAAAGTGTAGTTGAGGGAGTGGAAGGTAAGGAGTGGATGAGCAGTGTGGAAGCATGAGGAGGGTGGGCGGGGTGAAACAAACGCTTCCCTTGAATCACCGTTCTAGACACTTATTGAATGAGAAGCTAGGTGCAGGCTCTGAGCTTGTGGACCCAGGATATGCTGAGCTTATCTTTGACCCATGCTAGCTCCGTGAATGGAATATACATCTCCCCTCTCCAAACGAAGATAGGACAGTATAGCTGCCAACTATTGGGGTTAGTTGAATACATCAAACTTCCCTACTAGAAAGTGAATGTCTTGGTGGGGCGTGATGGCTCAAGCCTGTAATCCCAGCACTTTGGGAGGCCGAGGTGAGAGCTCAGGGGTTCGAGACCAGCCCGAGCAATTTGGTGAGACCCTGTCTCTACAATAAATAAAATATTAGCCAGAAGTGGTAGCTCATGCCTGTAGTTCCAGCTACCTGGAAGGCTGAGGCAGAAGAATCACCTGAGCCCAGCTGGTAGAGACTGCAGTGGCTGAGAGCGTGCCATGGCACTCTAGCCTGGGTTACAGAGTGAGACTCTGATTCAAAAAAAAAAAAAAGAAAAAACAGAAAGTGAGTGTTTTGAAGGTAGGGAGCCTCTTCTTAATCTTTATAGCTTCCCGGTCCACTGTAGGAAGGAGGTACTCAGTGTTTTTTTTTTTTTTTAACACCTGACATCCCAGCACTTTGGGAAGCCAAAGCAGGAGGCTCAGTTTGTTAAATTGAACTGAAGAATATTCTTAGTTTTTGTTTTGTTTTGTTTTTGAGAAAGCAGGGTTTATTGAGAGGGCAGAAAAGCTCCCACAGTAGGAGGGAACCCGCAGGGGTTGCCCCTAGATTTTTTTTTTTTTTTAAAGTAGGATTTATTAAGCGGACAGAAAAGCTTCCACAGTGGGAGGGGACCCAAGGGGGTTGCCCGATATCCTTAGATTTTATTCAGCTTGATACTGAAGGGAAATTCTGAGAGTGATTCAGAATGACTAATACGTTGAATTATTTTTGCATTAATGTTTGTACTTTGTATGTTCTACTTGTATGAAAACTGGCCTCATTTATTTATTTGTTTCTTTTGCAATGTAAGTTTTTGAGGACAGGAATTTTCCACTGCATCCCCAACACTTAGAATAATGCTTGGCCTGTAGTGGGTTTTTAATAAATGTTAACTGGGTGATTGCATGAATGAATCTCTGGATGAAATCTCTACTTATGATTCTTGTCTTTGAAAACTTGGGAACTGCCAGCTTGCCTTTGGCATTGAGGAAATATAGCTGGGAATTTCCCCTTCTCTGGCTTCTCATGCTTTCCCTCTGTCTAAATGGGAGCTTTGGGTAGCCCTGGAAAGTGAGAGGGAAAAAAGGAGTGTGTCCCCTATCTCCACCAAGCTGAGAGAATAAGGTTTTGTCACTACGTAGCCACCTAGGAGGTTCTACTATGATCTGGCTTGAATCTGGTGCTGTTTGCAGTTCAGTGACATTGTGGGAGTATAGGAAAGGTTTGGCTAGGGAATGGCCAGCCTTGTGTGAGTTGTCTAAAGGCTCCCAAGAGGGCCTGCCTGGGGATTCCTCAGAGGGCACTACTGGGCATCACCATGAACTCTCATCCATGTATTAGTTGCCTTGGCAGACCTGTTTCCCAGCACTAGCTGCTGAGAAGACCCATCTTAATAAGAAAATGTATCGTTATTGTTGGTCAGCAGAGACACGAGGTAATGAATTGGTGTATCAGAAGCTGTTTAGTTGAATCAGCACCTAAAGTGCAGAAGTGTGGGTTCTCCTGAAAGCCAAATCTAATGAAGAAAACTTGGCTTTCTACTGGATGCAGAGGGCTTGTTCCTAGGGATCTTGCAGGCTGGTGGAATTCACTACCTAACCATGGCAGAAAAGGCATCATCCTAGCAACTGTTCCTGCTGTTCTCAGACAAGCTGGCTGAGCTACAAAAAGGTGAAGTGCGGTGGCCACTGCCTTCCCTTCTATAATAACCATAATCAGGAAGGAATTATTTGTTTAAAGGATTATCCTGAGATAGCAAACTTACCTCTCTCATTGTCCCTGCCTTCCCAAACTATGAAGAAAATCATCTGCTTGATTGAATTCATGAGAAGTCTAAGGCAGAAATAATTTGCTCCTTCTTCTATAAGTATTTGAATTCTAAAAGAAGATTGCTCAAATAAGCAACCATTATGCCCTTTGATTTGATAGCTCCAATGAAAGTGGGGAGGGGAACATCCCAAATTTTCAATAATAGGGACATGGTGAAATCAGTACAATTGAATACTAACTATGCAATCCTTCAAGACTAAGAACCTTGGCCAGCCTCGGTGGCTCAGCCTGTAATTCCAGCACTTTGGGAGGCTGAGGCGAGTGGATTGCCTGAGCCTGTGGGTTCAAGACCAGCCCGGGCAACTTGGCGAGAACTTATCTCTACAGTAAATTAAAAATAAAATTAGCTGGGTATGGTAGCATGCACCTGTAGTTCCAGCTACTTGGAAGGCTGAGGTGAAAGGATCACTGGAGCTCAGCGGGTTGACGCTGGTGGGGCCGTGAGTGTACCACGGCATTCTAGTCTGGGCAATGGAGTGAGACTCCAACTCAAAAAACAAACAAACAAACAAAAAACGAAGAGGCTTGAGACATATATATGTATATATATAAACACACACACATATATACATATGTAAATCTATAAGAAATAATGTTGACTTGGTTTGGTGGCACGTGCTTATAGTCCCAGTTACTTGGGAGGCTGAAGTGGAAAGATTGATTGAGATCAGGAAATCAAGGCTGTAGTGAGCTATGTTAGTATCTATGAATAGCCACTCCAGCCTGGGCAACATAGTGAGACTCAGTTTCTAAAGATAAATAAATGGTGGGAAAAAAGCTAGAACATAAAATAGTTTATGCATAGAGTACATGTCTGTTACTGATTTGTAAAAACATATGAACATTCATGCACTGATAAAATGTTCTATATCACTAATCTGTGTCTATCTCAATGCCTTGTAGGTATTTAGTAATGTTTCTTGAAATATGAAGGAACCAGAAGTAAATTTAGAGAAATGCTTGAAATCCATAGTCATCAGATTTATTTTACTGAAAAGCTACTTAAATGCATTAAAAAAGAATTCTTATAAAGAAGATAAACTATTCTTTATTTATTTATTTTTAAGTCAGAGTCTCACTTTGCCTCCTAGGCTAGAGTACAGTGGTATGATCACAGCTACTGCAGCCTCAGCCTGCTGGGCTCAGGTGATCCTTCCATCTCAGCCTTCCAAGTAGCTGGGACTGCAGGCGCATGCTACCAGCTGGGACTGCAGGCGCATGCCACCATACCCAGCTAATTTTTCAATTTTTTGTAGAGATGAGGTCTCACCAATGTTACCCAAGCTGGTCTCCAACTTCTGGGCTCAAGCAGTTCTCTCACCTCGGCCTCCCAACATGTTGGGATTATAGGCGTGAGCCACCATGCTGGCCAAGATCAGTTATTCAATTTCAAGTATAGGAAAGGAAAAGAAGGAACTATCAAAGCATTAACAGCAGTGGTGTCTGAGTTTTGAGCTACAGGTAATTTCTATTCTCATTTATCAACTTCTCTATTCTTAATTTTCTACAATAATTATAATCAGAAGGGAATGATTTGTTTAAAGGATTATCCTGAGATAGCAAATTGCAAACCCAAAGGAATGACTCTGTTTTTGAAATTGTAAGCACTATGGTAAGCTTGGGGGCAGGGATATGTCTGGCATCTTTCAAAGCACACAACACAGGCCACTGCCAATCCAATCCACCTACGTATACAACTGGCCTTGGCAACCAGACTTCAAAATTGAGCTGCAGCCACTATAGCAAGTCTAATTGAAGCCTACATATGTTAGGGAGGCATGCCTATGTTTTACACCATTAATACTCAGAAAAACAGATTAACTTGTAATCTCAGAACAAGAAAAGCACTCATCACAGTGTGCTTTTAAGAGTAAAAAAAAAAAAAATCAAAATGTCCATCATAGATAATATATCCCTAAAATTTAGATGTAAAAACCAAAGGAATTTTATGATACCTTCATCTTCTTGGTTAATATTAATGTGCTTGTATAATGTCCATCTTAGGAGAAATAGGATACTTACTGAGACAAGAAGATGCTAAGGACGCCAGGTGAAGTGGCTCACACTTGTAATCCCAGCACTTCCGGAAGTGGAGGTGAGAGGATTGCCTGAACCCAGGGTCTCAAGACCAGCTTGGGCAACTTGGTGAGGCATCTTTACAGTAAATCAAAGAATTAGCTGGGCATGATGGTGCATCTCTATAGTTCCAGCTACTTAGAAGGCTGAGGTGGAAGGATTGCCTGAGCCCAGTAGGTCGAGACACGGTAGCCACGAGTGTGTCACTGCACTCCAGCCTGGGTGACAGAGTGAGGCTCTGACTCAAGAAAAAAAAAAAGTGAAGTAGCCATGCAGGAAAGGGAGACTGTCATTTAAACAGGTTCACACCTACATTGCCATCAGTTCAAGACACATCGGAAGTGCATATACCACTGGAAAATTCACGAAGCAAAATAATATTACTAAGAAGTTCTGAAAAGTGAATGAGCTAACACAGACCCTAAGAACATTTAAAAAAATAACTGTAGCATAACATATGGAAATAAAATTATAGCAGTTAATCAACAAGATCTACTGATGAGAGCAGAAATCCTATTTTTTTTTTTTTTGAGTTGGAGTCTTGCTCTGTCACCCAGGCTGGAGTGCAGTGGTACACTCATGGCCATACCAGCATAGACCTGCTGGGGTCGGCAATCCTTCTATCCCAGCCCTCCAAGTAGCCAGAGTTACAGACATGCGCTACCACGCCCGGCTAATTGTTTTGATTTACTGTAGAGACAAGGTCTGACCAAGTTGCCCGGGCTGGTCTCGAACCCATGGACTCAGGCAAGCCACTCACCTTGGCCTCCCAAAGTGCTGAGATTACAGGCTGAGCCACTGAACCTGGCCCAGAAATTCTAGTTTTTGATAGGAGCACAGACATAATGTTATTTATTTGACTTGAAAAAAAAATCAACTTCCAGAGCGATGAGTTTTACCACCCAAATAACAGTTTAGGGGATACTAGAGCTGAAAACAACTCTAAGAACCCAAATCCAAGATCAATGTCATGTGGAGGCAAAAACCATTCAATTTGTTTAACAATAGCTAACTTAACACATATTATTTTTAAAAATTTAGGCCAGGCTTGGTGGCTCAGCCTGTGATCCCAGTACTTTGGGAGGCCGAGGCGAGTGGATTGATTGTCTGAGCCCACAGGTTCGAGACCAGCCCTGGCAACTTGGTGAGACAGCGTCTCGACAATAAATCAAAAATTAGCTGGGGGCGGTAGCGCGCGCCTGCAGTTCCGGCTATTTGGAAGACTGAGGCGGAAGGATCGCTGGAGCCCAGCAGGTCGAGGCTGGGGTGGCCGGGAGCATGCCGCTGCACTCCAGCCTGGCAAACACAGTGAGACCCCAACTCAAAAAAAAGAAAAAAATTTGAAAAGAAATGTGTAAGATGATCCAAATGACACTCTAGGTATAGTATACCTGCTTCTACTTAACACATGCTAAAAGATAGTAACCTTTAGCAGAGTTGAGATGCAGTTTGAATAAAGCAGAATTTTGATAGACTTAAAGTAAAACTTGGCTATATGTAAAAGGGTCAATATCCAGGCTGGATTGCAAAGTGGACTCAGAATCTTGTTGCTTGGAAACAGTAAAGATAGATATAGTATGCTATGTCCAGAAAGCCCTTTGCCAAAGAACTATGCCTGGGTTGTAAATCGAGGCTGCATCTAAATCAAAAAGGATTTTGTTTCTCCAGGTAAGAGAGGGGTGCTTCCTTTTTGCTGATGTAATTACAAACACCAAAGTTTCTGATATCTATGATTTTAGAGACCATTTCTGAGTGAGCAGGAAAGCAGTAGTCACTTGGAAAAGGGTGTTATTTTAATACTTTACAGCTGCAGTACGTCCTTAGGAAATACTGCATTCTGTTAACTTGGCAGCTGGCTTTATCTGTTCCTATTATTCAAGCCTGATGAATAGTTAGGCAGATTTTTACCTTTTCAGTGTGAGCTAATTTTTACTTTCTTATGGGCAATCCGATATGTCAACATTGTATGAAGTGCTTTAAATATATTATTTCATTTAATCTTTGCCGCAATCCTTTAAGGCAGGTGCTAGCATTCTATTTTACAGATGGGGACACTGAAGCTTGGAGATGTTGAAGTGGCTTGCCCAAGGTCACACAGCTAGTAAGTGGTAGAGCCATTTCAAATCTGGGTCTGCCTAACTCTAAACGTAGTCTCCTTAACATGTATACTTAAAGCAAATGTAGAAATTTAAGATTCTTCAACGTAAAATTGATAAAATCCAAGCTGGCTATTTGTGGTGAAGTGGCAAGCTCATCTACTGTAGGTAGGACATAGACTGAAACAATTTTTCTAGATGTCAGTTTGGCAAACATGTATTAAAAAAAAAATTAAACATGTACCCTTTGAGCCAGCAATTAATCTTCTAGAAATGTAAGAAAATAACTTCCAAACTGCACAGACCTGCCTTAGATTTAGGAAAACACATAAACAAAAAATAGAAACAATGCAAACATTTTTATAAGGGATTGGTTAAATGGCTACAGAGATATGCAGTGCAAGTTTTCAACTATTAATGATGAAAATACATTGTGCAGTAAGACACCAGATTATTAACAAACATTTATAGTGATTTCATTTTTATGTAAAATGTGTGGAAAGGTGATAACCATGTTGTTCTCTGGCTTGATAGTTTTTGTCTTCTTTATTGTTTGAATATTTTCTGAGTCTGTATCATTATAACACAAAAAAAATTTGAAAAATAGTATCAGAGTTGAATCAGTTCTTGCCTCGGTGACTGAAGTGATTTCATGTACAATAGCCAAGTTTTATAGAACTGCAGATCTATTATGTTTTGCAGAAAATTCAACAGGTATGTTAAAGCTCTTGATCACGGAACTAGGGTGTTTCTATTCCACCAAAGGATTATTATTAACATTATAGGGTCAGTAGGGCCTGGATTAAAACCAGTTCTATCTGGGCTATACTTTTTTGTCTTTTTGTTTTTTCTTTCTTTTTTTTTTGAGGCAAGGTCCCACTCTTGTCACTCAGGCTGGAGTGCAGAGGCACAATTTTAGCTCACTGCAGCCTTAAACTCCTGTGTTCAAGAGAGCCTTCAGTTTCAGCCTCCAGAGAATAGGATCACAGGTGTGTGCTGCCTGTTTAAAAAAAAAAAAGAAGATTCCTGGCTTCTTTTTTCTTTTTTTTTTCCCCCAGTAGAAAGGGAGTCTCACCATTTTGCCCAGGCTGGTCTTGAACTCCTGGACTCAAGCAATACTCCTACCTCAGTCTCCCAAAATGCTAGGATTATAGGCATGAACCACTATGCCTGGCCTAGGCTATAAAAGTTAAGTGTTGTCTCTTACATTTTCATTTTAACAATCTGTTCAAAGCACTTTCATTTAATTGGAGTCAGTCCTGCTGGTTGATTGGCATTGTATTTTGGGAGTTAAGAAATTTAAAATAGCTAAAGTAAAGGAATTTCAGAGAGGTTACTGGGGTTCAGGAAGCAAATAACTAATGAATCTTTTGCCCCTGTATCTAGGGTCCTGAAGGAGAGGGGGTATTAGTTGGAGCTAAGGAAATGGGCCAGTTTAATAAAAGTAGATGGAGTTTAAGAGAACCAATTAGGACCCGAGAAAAGATGACCAACTGGAGATATAAAAGGGTGTTATAACTGCAAGTGATTATGACTTATAGAGGAAGGAGAAAAAAGTCAAACCACCCTCGAAAAGGAGCTCTTTCTTTAGCATCCGTGGATATGGTAATCGCAATGTAAGTAATACCTTGCGTTTCATTCATATTCAATAAAATCTTAGTACTGTGTGTCCTGAGGATGTTTTAACGTTAATTAAGACTGGGCTGCAGGGTTGGAAGACTGGAAGAAGGAGATGCAGGAATTATTACCAGTGAAGCTGTGAAAATAAACAGTCACCTGGAGTGAGAGGAGAGGGAGGAAAAAAATAAAACCTTGAAGATACCAACATTTTACGGTCTTGTAAAAAAGGAACAGCCTAGAAAAGTGCTAGCCAAGGGAAGTTCAGAAAACAGGTACAGAAGGCAGGAGGGTCATGCTGAAGACAGGGCAGAGGAGGAGGGTTTCTAAAATGAGGAGCCAGCAGTAGTATCACATGCTGTAGTTGGGCCATCTGAGAGGAGGACTAAAGTGTCCACTAGATTTGGTCTTCGAATGTGGCAGTTAGTAGCGGCCAGTGGAGACAGGAGTACCTTGTACAAGTGGCTTATCTGTAGGCACCAGAGAGGCCAGAACAAGGCACTTCTGCATAGTCTGGATTGGACTCGACTGGGAAGTAGGCCCTACAGGAGGGGACTAAATTGGTGAATGCCTTGAGATATCTACCCCTGGGTATGTCCCGCCATCGTTGGGGATGGTTAGCAGGGTAGAGGACGGCTAACAAAGGGTGCGGGCAAGAGTTCCTGCACCTAGGGCCCCAGGAGTAGGTCTTCTACAAGAATCAGTGGAATGGATATAAAAATGAATGAAGATATGAATGAATGTGGAGGAGTGGGGTAGAAGTTTTATGAGCACGATTAGAACAGGAAGAGGATGATGATATACCAGATGGCAGGGAATGACAGCAGGATAGCGTACCTGCCTGTGGAAGAAGTTGCCGGTGATCTCAGAGGGGTGCCAGAGAGGCTGGTGTTTTCAGGGCAGTCAGGTTTCAGTCAGAAGTGTGTGACGGGCTTAGGGATTTACAGAGATTGATTTAGGGTAGAAAACACAGGAAGTGGAACAGCAGCAAACGCTGGGTGACAGCAGCAGGCCGGGATTGGGAAGGTTAAAAGTGCTAAATGGGAGTAAGAATGCAGAAAAGGACAGCTTTTACAAAGCACATCCACCGCCAGTGACTCAGTGACTCATTCATTCGTAGGACAACCCACAGGGAGAGACAGGTATTACACAGCCAACCTCTGGAATGAGGGATGCATTCCACACAAGGCCATCACAGCTCAGAGAGGCTGTTCAGATGCTGTTTGATTCCTCTAGCGACAAGGAACACTCCACTTTTGGAAGTAGCACTTCCATTACAGAATTTTGAAACGGCAGAAAAGAAGAAAGGTGTGGGCCCCCTTGAGGGGAAAGATCTGTGAATGACAGACATTTTAGGTAATTCACGGAATTGCAGAGCCAGACGTGTCAGTCAGATCTTTTCATCTGTGAAATGAAGGGGGCAGAGGCTCTTTCTTTTCCCTTGTCTAATAGCCAGTGAAACTATCTAGGCAACCACCGCCCAATTTTACAGAATAAAAGACGAGGCCCGCGGGATGTGTCTCGCTCAAAGTAATCCAACGCATTTGTGGAGGGGCAGGCCCAGAGCCTACCCCTCCCTTGTCTACAGCCTTTCCTGAAAGATAAAGACCGGCGGGAGGCTGCAGGCCGGGCGGCCTAGCTGAGAGGACCCCGGGGTTCGAGGCCGCCTCCCGGCAGCAGGCAGAGGAACGCCCCGAGCGGAGGGCAGGGGAGGGCGGGGAAGAGCTCGGGCCTCCTTTCCCACACTTCGTTAGGACGGGCTGGGGCGG
>NW_007248670.1:533110-542713 GCF_000164805.1 Carlito syrichta
CGCGAAATGGGGGTGACCGTGGCTTGCCTCTCCGTCCGCGCAGCCTTAGACGGCGCTTCTGTGTGACCCCGCGCGCGGGCGCTTGCCCTTCTCCAGAGAGGAGGGGTTTCGCAGGTAGAGATGGGATGGATACATGAGATTTGTCTGTTGCGGCAGGGGTTTGGTCCCCTTCCTGGGATACTGAGGACCGAGGAAGGGAAGCAAACATGTTGACTGGACGATTGGGAGGTGGGGTTGGTTAGCGGTCAGGGACAGAGTTCGAGCTTCTCTCCAGGCTCATGGCAAAGAGATGGAGAAATCGGACCTGAGAGTTCCTAGTCTTTACTGCCCAGCTGTGGTGGCTGCTTTTTATTTTTATTTTTTTAAAGCAGTCACTCCCATGGGCTAGACACTGAGTAGTCTGACGGTGTTAGTGGGAGACAGAGGGGTTGACAGTACAGCCTGTATGTGTGACGAGGACAGGCCTCGGTGCGGTGGCCGGAGAGTTTGGTGGGAAGGAAAACTTTAAGCTGGAGAATCGGTTAGCTTTTTCATGCTTGGCTCTCCTCGTTCATTTTGGAGGCAGGTGTCCTTGCAGAGAAGGTGACATTTTTTTGTCTTTCGAAACGGCGGCTTTTTAATGTCGAGTATGGTGTTGGTGAATGGAGGGTTCTTGAGTGAACTGCAGTCCCAGCACCCTCTGTGGATGCCAAGAGGAATCTCTGTGGCGATGATTTGTGAGGGCTGGTGCTTCACTTCAGTGATTAAGAAAAAAAATGTCTGTGTAAAACATTACTGCCATGAAGCCTAGATTATTGTGTTGCTGGAAGAGGTGGATCTCAAGGGTTAAATTTGTTTGAGGTTGCCTCTTCTGGAATTGGTTGAAGGTTAGTCTAAAAAAAAAAAAAGTTGGCCAAAGGGGCCTCTCAGTTTGTTTCACAGAAGCTATGATGTGGTAGGAAGGGGGTTGGATTTCTTCATATGGAGAATAATGTGAAAAGAAAGTATTTGCTTGGGTCTTTTGGCTCTTGAACTAGAAATAGTTTTGGGTTAAAGGTAGCAGTGGGGTTTGTTTCAGCTTAATAAATAGGCATTCCTTGAACTATTTGTCATAATCTAGATAAAATGGAAGTGTTTCTATTTTATCTCCTGTACTTTGTGGAACGATCTAATTTGGTTTTGTGAACTAATGTCTAAAATGTTTTCTCTTCATTTCTTATTCTGACTTTATACTTTGGGAACAGTGAGTCAAAAAGGGTCTGAATAAGGAATATATTGTTGAAGAGAAAATAGAAGGCTGCTGCTTATAAGAACAGGTGTTTGGTTTAATTTTTGTAGATATTTTGCCCTGCTTATTTATTACTTTTATTTACTCTACTTTGAAGTTTAATTTGTAAGGGGGCAAAACTTGAATTTTACATAGTGTATAGCCAATCTTTTCCTTATTTCTTTCTGAGAAAATCTGTAGGATTGTGTCTATTAAATTGCTTTTTGTGTGGTTTAAGCCAAGGGAGTATTTTAGATCTGCATTTTTGGGTAAGTGGTTTTATTGAAAAAAAAATTGCTTGATGGAACTAATGGTGATTGTTCCACTTAAACTGGGATTATATAGACAATGCTTTTTCCTCCCTCTTTCTGCCAACATTTGTTTTTGTTTCTCCCTCAATTCCAGGGTTTCATTTCTAGAAATCTGGCCTGGGAACAGAAGCAGCAGTTTGTATAATCCCAAGAACTTGCTTATGCCAGGAATCTGTAAGGGTAACATGAAGTGGGTGTGATATAAAGATACTGCTACTACTTAAGACATTTAACTGTTGAGAGAGTCTAAGGTCAAACTTTAATTTTTGTTGAATTTCCTGTTTTCTATGTATGTGTTAATCTTTTGGTGGGCAGAGGATTGGGTTGCTATGGTGTTGACTGGTGTATATTGTGAAAAGTGTTGGCAAAATTTCATGCTTTTACTCTATAGGAAAGAGTGGTAAACAAGCCTAAATAATTTAAAGATGTTTCCAGAATGGAATGTTCTCTGCATGTCCTCTTGATCCTGCTAAT
This sequence comes from Carlito syrichta, assembly GCF_000164805.1. Classification (NCBI taxonomy): domain Eukaryota; kingdom Metazoa; phylum Chordata; class Mammalia; order Primates; family Tarsiidae; genus Carlito; species Carlito syrichta. The sequence continues at coordinate 535,142 of NW_007248670.1, forward strand.
CCAGTGAGTGGTCTTCACCAGGACTAAATGTTGAGTAAGTGATGAGGTTGGTGTAGAGGTGCTGAAATGTGGAGTGGGTGAGAGGGTATTGGACTTTACTTGAAAATCTTTTCTCTATTAGACTATATACCAGACTATGATTTCTAATTGTTTTTCAAGGACATTTTAACTCTCTCGGCTTGGTTGCCATCCATTTCACGTACCTTCTTTTAGAGAGATACTACCTCTGTCCCTTACTTTAGTTTATCATTTTTGCCACATCTCCCAAGGACCCCTACATTGTTTGAATGTTTTGTTGATCTTAAGGAGTTGGTTGACCTTAAGCCATGTGACCTAACATACCTTTCATTTTAGGGCAGGTATAGGATGTCAATACAAGCACATAACACTGAGTCGAATCTCCTAAGTCATAGAGCATAGGAAATCCCCAGGATGCTCGTTATTGCCTTGGCAGTGACTTTTGCCTTCTAAATATGATAATCACAAGAATTCTCAGAAGGCCATCAACTGCTTTCCTGACAGAGACGCAAAAATGTTGTGGTGGGTTCCACTTGACATTACCTGTAAATATTGGTTGCCAGGGTTGGTGTGGATTGGGTGAAATTCATGTGTTTCAGGAGTTGGATGACAGAGTACTGGACTAATCTGGACTGCAGAACCATACCAATTTCTTCTTACCTTATATAACCTTTCTACCCATTAGGAAAGCCTAGGCCGTAGGAAAAGACTTTTTGGAATTGCTTTTCTCCCAGGTTAACCGGTAGCTTAGTCCTTGATCACTGGCCATTAAAGATAGGCCTTGTGATCTCTGATCTTTTCTTACTATTGGGGGTAAGATCTAGTCATTTACAATCTTTCCTTCTCCCTTTTTTTTTTTTTTTTTTTTTTTTAGTTGGAATCTTACTCTGTTGCCTAGGCTGGAGTGCAAATGGCACACTCACGTCCACCGCAGCTTTGACCTGCTGGGCTCTGGCGATCCTTCCACCTCAGCCTTCCAAGTAGCTGGAACTGCAGGGGCGCACTACCATGTCTGGCTAATTTTTAAAAATTTATTGTAGAGATGAGGTCTCACCAAGTTCCCTGGGCTGGTTTCGAACCCTCAGGCTCAGGCAATCCACTTGCCTTGGCCTCCCAAAGTGCTGGGATTACAGACTGAGCCACTGAGCCAGGCCCCTTCTCCCTTCTTTATATTTCAGTTAGAGCTTGTGCTGTTCTTTCGACATATAGCGTCAGAGGTCATAAAATGGCATAGTGGTACCTAGGTACCACTTTTGGTTGCTTACTCTAGAAAGGTGGTGCAGATTTTTTTCTATAGCTTAGTTCTAGAAAATGGTTTATGGATGTATAGTATTTGAACTAATATGCCTATAGAAATGATTATTTTATATTTTTACAGCACACATGGCTAAATAAGGGAAATTATTATTACAAAACACTGACACTGACATATAAGTTCAGTTTCATAAGCTCAATCAAGTAAAGTGAGTTGTATCCATGCTTCCTCCTCCATAGCCCCATCTGCAACACAGTATTTTTGAGACTCCTTGAAGTGATAGGCTTTTAGAAAAGCTTAGTATAGTTATCATATTTAACAGATAAGTAGCTTATGCCAAAATAGAAGCTATAGTCACTCGAGGAGTTATGAAAGACTTGAAATTAATCAGTCTAGTCACCCTTATCTTAGATATATTTTGTTCTCATCTTTCCCCATGAGTATGCTTCAGTGTGCAGAGGGCAGGGACATCTGGCTTTACTGAGTAGGCCTGCACCTGATCATTAGGAACAGATAGACCAGATTCATAATAATAGGTGCAAGCACAGAAGTGAAATTTACCCATTAGCAGGACCAGAATTCTAATGACACTTGATTATCCAATTTTTCCAGAGCGATAGTTCATTTTTTTTTTTTTTTTGAGTTGGAGTTTCACTCTGTCACCTAGGCTGAAGTATAGTGTCATGCTCATGGTCACCGCAGCCTCCACCTGCTGAGCTCAGGTGATCCTTCCGCCTCAGTCTTCCAAGCAGCTGGAACTACAGGCATGTGCTACCATACCCAGATAATTTTTTGGTTTATTCTAGAGATGAGGTCGTGCCATGTTACCCAGGCTGGTCTCGAACCCGTGAGCTCAGGCAGTCCTCTCACCTTGGACTCCCAAAGTGCTGGGATTATCGGCATGAGCCACTCACCTGACCCATTTTTGTTCTTTTGGTTTATAATTCTGAAGCAATTTTTAAGTTTCTTTTAGAACTGGAGCTTTGAGTTCAGACAGACAGGGAATGGTATTCTGGCTTTTCCAGATACTTAGTTAATGTATCCTTGGGCTATTTAACCTCACTAAACCTCAGGTTTTTGTATTTAAAATTGGAATAATGTACTTACTCTCATATTGTTGTAATCCTTAACTTATTATATTAAACAGATATATTTAGCATGTGATTGGCACACAGTAAGACATTAATAACTAGCTAATAAATGGGCATTTCATTATCTTAGTCCATCACCAGATTCTCTCATTCCTTTCTTTGTTATTTCTCTAATTTCCCCCTTTTTTTCTGGTTCTATAATCTGGTTCCTGTCATTTGCCTATGAAGTAATGGGAGTCACATTGACTTTGTGGGACTGAGTTTCTTTATCATTAAATGAGCATATTAGTCTGATTTCACATTTCTTCTTTGCTAAAATTCTATGATTTGCAGGTTTATAGATGTTTGCTTGCATGCATTTGCTGTCTAATTCATCCTGCACTTCAATGCTGCCAAAATTCCCTTCTAAATTATTTTTTGATATTGTTTTTAGTGGACACTCTCTGTGGGCAAATTTATCAAATGTAAATCATTTAAATTGGTTCTTTTATTTCCCATTCCAGAAAATTTGTTGCAGATGGCATATGCAGAAATGCTTTCAAAACTGCAAAGTGCTACACAAGTGAAGAAAGTATTATAATCACCCATAGATATCGTGCTTGCTTGCTTTTATGTTTCATTTTCTTTATTTAAATTGTATTTTCTTTTCCTTTATTTTTTTTGACCTTCAGAAACAGTTAAAGCTGGTATGTTTTCCAGAAAGCTTGATTTTTGTCACTCCCTTAGCATCAGTTACTCAGTTTGTTCTATATAAGTATCTCTCTTTCTCCTCTCTCTCTCTCTTTCTTCTTTTGAAAGACATTCTCTTTTTAATGTATGTTGAATTGGTTTTCCTAATTAGCCTGGCAAATCCTTGAGATGGCATGAACCCTAACAGTAAAGGACAGCTTCTTTAATATTATAGATGAGAAGGCTAAGTCTAGGCAAATGTATGTGGCTTTGGGCTTTTAAATAAGAGCTACTGTTTGTATTTGAAAATTATTACAAAGAGATGTTAACTTTTAGAATTTTAGTAAGCTTTGGAATAATGTGTAAACTAGGAGAAAAGGAGTATTTTTCTTTTACTTTAAAAATTTTTTTGTAGAGACAGTGTCTTGCTATCTTGCCAGGCTGCTCTTGGTCTCTTGGCTTCAAGTAGTCCTTTCACCTTGGCCTCCCAATGTGCTAGGATCACAGGTGTGAGCCACCATGCTAAACCAAGAGCGTTTTTATTTTTTGACCAAAAGTTGACTCTCAAATATTGTAATAAGGTATTAACCAGTAATAAATTAAGACCATTCTCTCAAAAACTACAAAAATACCTGTAGAGAAATGTCTGCTTTTCTTGTAAGGTCCTCATTCAGAGTCAGCAGATAATTATTAAGTGCTGTTTCTGAGCCAGGTGCTGTGCTAGCTCTACATATTCTATTTTATAAATGAGGAAACAAGGCTCAGGGTAGTTAAGTGGCTAGTGTAAGACTGAACAGCTTGTAGGTGTTAGGGATGACATTTGAGTCCAGGTCTTCTTACTGGAAATCACATACATACCTTTAAATTGGCTTATCTCCAAAAATGTCCACCACACATGACCATGTTTTAGCCCTCTTTTCCTTTCTGGACTTTCGTTCTGTTCCATACATGTGCTGTGGAGACTCCTGCCATCTTGTTCCTTTCTGATGACCCAGGAGCCATATATACCAGTTACTTAATGAAAATGTTACTTTAAGATTCTCGTGCTGTTTCTGGTCTCACCTTTGTACTTTAGTAATGTTGATTCTTTGATGCTTCTGTCCAGGTAAGCTTATCTTTGAATGACTGGTTTTGGATTCTTAGTAATAAAATTCTGCCACTCAAGTTTTGTTAGTATTTAAGTAGCTAAAGCTTAGGGTAGTTTTTTCTTTTTTTTTTCTTTGGAATAGATTGTTTGGTCATTCTCTGTGTTTCTACTTGTATTTTGAATGGTTGATCTTACTCTGAAAGCTTTAATATGTGACATCTTAAATTTTCAGTTTGCTTATATAGTTAAAAATATTTACATATTTTTATTATTAAGCATAAATTTGATTGTTTAACAGAAGATACTCTATTATGAATGTATGTGTATGTATATAAGGATATCACATCTGTTTTGACCAGATAGTGGAAGGATGAAATGCTCTTTATATATATATAATATATATATTTTTCTTTTCCTTCTTTTTTTTTTTTTGGTCAAAGTCTCACTCCGTTGCCCAGGCTGGAGTATAGTGGCATGATCACGGCTCACTGCAGCCTCAACCTTCTGGGCTCGAGCAGTCTTCCCACCTCAGCCTTCTAAATAGTTAGGGCTACTAGCATGCATCACCATGCCTGGATAATTTTTAAAAAATGTATTTGTTTGTAGAGATGAGGTCTTACTATGTTGCCCAGGCTGATTTTGAACTCCTGCTGTGGCCTCCCAAAGTGCTGGGATTATAGGCGTGAACCATCTTGCCCAGCCTGTCCTTGAATTTTGAAAGCGTCTTGCTTTACTTTGGTGAATTTGTTTGGAGGAAACCGGAAATGTTATTTGTTCTGCAAAGTCTAAGTTATATCTTCCTCTCCATTCTAAATGGTACAAGTAGTCTGTAATTGAATTTCTAAGTAGCTACTCATTAATTCATTCAAGACATAGTTTATGAGTACATACTTGGTCCAAGGTGCTGTGCTGTTAAAAGAAGGAGAAAGTAACCAACCGATAAGACATAGATCCTGTGCTTAAGGAGATTATGACCTAAGAGGAGTGATAAGATGAACATACAGATACCTAAATACTAATTGACTGTGATGAGTGCTATGAAAGAGGTACTGAAACAGTAATTTGAGAATTCTGGGAGAGGGAGCAATCATTGTATTTTCATTTGAAAAGAAAAACCGAAGGCATGGGTGTGATTTCTATAAGGGTAGGGGCGAGGAGAACAGTATATTCTAGTAGATTACATAGCTGAGATAGGGTTAGTCACTGTGGAACAATAACAGAAGAAGGTCCATCACTGCTGAAAAAAAAATAGCTAAGATAGAAGGACAGAAGAGCTGGGGTTATTCAGGGAGTAATGAATGGGGAAGGTGCAAGGAGGAGTGTGGCATCAGCTGAAGTATGAGAAGAAAGCAGATATTGTATGTGCGGTAGCAAGACATTGATGGATTTTAATGGAGGAAGCCAGTGGAGAGTAGTATGTAGTAAGTATGTAGATCTGGATGAAAATGAGAAATGTCAATTTTCTAAATTTACGTGAATCTTTTCTTGGCAGCTTTCATATCCCTAATTTTATATTTTCATAGTTTTTGAAATGATTCCATATGTAAGGCTTACCACACTAGGAACTTATTCACTCATTTTTATGTATATTTAAAAACAGATTATGTGTTTTTTGAATAGAAGTTAGTACAAAAATTACAAAATCTTTTTCACTGCCTTATACTTTTTTCTAATTAGCTTCATTTTTTTGGTTATTTATTATTGTTTTGTTTTTTTTTTTGAGTCAGAGTCTCACTCTGTTGCCCAGGCTGGAGAGTAGTGGCATACTTATGGCCACCATGCCTTGACCTGCTGGTCTCAGGTGATCCTTCTGCCTCAGCCTCCCAAGTAGCTGGAACTACAGGGGCACACCACCATGCCTGGCTAATTTTTTGAATTATTGTAGAGACGAGGTCTCGCCAATGGCTCAGGCAATCCTCTTGCCTTCGCCTCCAAAAGTGCTGGATTACAGGCGTGAGCCATCATGCTCGACCTATTACTTTTGATTATAAATTATATCTCAAACTGCATGTGATGTGAGATATGTACATTGCATGATGCTTGGCCAGGAGGTTAGCCAATTGATGTTATTATTTATACATGACTTATGAAAGTATTCACTTTAATAATTTCCCACTATTGTGAGGTCTGTATTTTGATATGCTGTTCTTATACTTCTTCTCTTCTGATTCTGCATTCTTTATTCCCAAAATAAATTCATCAGTTTAGTATGTGGCATTTCTTCACTGTTTTATATATTGTAACTGATAAGACAAATCCCCCCAACAACTTAAAAAAAAAAATTAACTCCCCAGTGGTTCTTAGATGTTGATTTGAATTTATTAACTATTTGGATAATTCTTGGCTAACCAGCACTGGAATATTCCAGTGTTCCTCTAACATCATTCTTTGGCTCTTTGTTTCTCAGGTCTACTTTCATGCCTGATAAATGTGCTTTATATTGTTCTTAGTGTACTTCTTACCCATTTTATCTAGATTTCATAACTGACTTTTTTTTTAACAGTAGCTATTCTTTTAAGCAGCGTGTCATCATTTGGTGTTCTTTAAGATGGTGCAGTGGACTTGTTTGTTTAGTGTAAAAATGTCGTCTCCTTGTATAAATATAAGTGTACCTGATTGTATAAGTGAGATTGGTCATGCAGATTGGAAGCTCTTGGCTCTTGTTTATAGTTCATGATTTATTCTGCTGATTTATTTATGTCCTGCCATGTTCCAAAAGATTTAAGGCAGGATATGTCCTGAAGAGTTTTGGACCCTGTTCCAGTCCTATTATTTGCCTAATGCCCCTAGCCAACATTACACTGAGGGAACCATGCTGAAGGCAACTGGTATCACAGGATGCGCTGTGGTGCATCTTTTGCCAAACTGGTAGTAATTCAGAGACGGATTCAATAAAATTGGAGTGCCTTTAGAGATCAGTCCTTTAGGCCAGGCACAGAGGCTCATGCCTGTAATCCTAACACTTTGGGAGGCCTTGGTGAGAGGATCACTAATGGCAGAGTTAGAGATCAGCCTGGGAACCTAGTGAGACTGACCCCATCTCTTAAAAAAAAATAGCCGGGCATGGTGGCATGCACCTGTAGTCCTAGCTATGTGGGAGACTGAGGCTGGAGGATGGGTTGAGCCCAGGAGTTCCAGGCTGCAGTGAGCTATGGTGGTGCCATTGCACTCCAGCTTGGATGACAGAGTGAGACCCTGTCTCAAAAAAAAAAAAAACCCTTTAAACCTTGATAGCATACAAAGAATATTGGTTGGAAGGCACTGACAGAGAGCCTTGACCCTTGAGAGCTCAGACACTTTTAGGGCAGCGTTCTCTTAACAGTAAATTATCTGGGAAATGGAAAAGATATTAGAAATGGTCTATGAGAAAGTTTCTTCACTTTCAGCCTGTAGTGATGTTTTGCAGTTTACAAGGGTTTGGGTCGTTTGATTTTTTTTTTTGAGTTGGAGTC
>NW_007248670.1:542827-560422 GCF_000164805.1 Carlito syrichta
TCAGCCTCCCAAAGGCGCGGGATTACAAGCTGAGCCACCGAGCCCGGCTTAGTTTGATTTTTATATTTATTATAATTTGTGTTGGGGTCTTACTCTGTCGCCTAGGCCAGACTGCAGTGGCATGATCATGGCTTACCACAGCCTTGAACTCCTGAGCTCAAGTTATCCTCCCACTTCAGCCTCCTGAGTAGATGGGACTACACGCAGGCACTGCCACGCCTGGCGACTTTTTTGATTTTTTGTAGAGGTGGGGTTTCCCTATGTTGCCTAGGCTGGTCTCCAGCTCCTGGGCTCAAGCAATCCTCCTGCCTTGGCCTTTCAAAGTGCTGGACTTATAGGCACGAGCCACTATGCCTGGCAGATTCATTATGTTAAATAGCATACCCTCAACACTACTTTGTATTGCAGTAAGGAACGCCACACATACCTTTTGTATACTATTTCATAGAGATTAACTGATTATCTTGATGCAAAGATTTAATAATTACCTAACTTAAAGATGGCTTACTTGTTTGTCTTTCACAAAAAGACAAATGTCCCAAATTTGCTGGCATTTTTCTGTGACACATGGCTAGGAGCAGTGTGCTACCTAACAAATAAGCACACTTAATCTGCCTCTTTGAAACAATGTTAAGTTGTTAACAGTGACCCAGAATTACTACTTTTCAGAACAAAACAAAGTTCATTGCAGAGGTGAAAGGATATTGAAAATGGATATTTGGAATTATTTTCATTATTATTGGATTTAATTGCTGAAAATGATGTGTGTTAACTTTAAGAGCTTTTTTATATATACTCATAAACTTGGAAACAATTTTCTAACCTGCATAAAAACCTTGTTAAAGAGGCGTTTTAGTGATTTTGAGTTTACCTGCTGAAAATACAAAAAGGCAATACCATCTGATCAGTTTATAAAAACAACTGATTGCCATCAGGAAATATGGAAATGCGCAGCTGAATTTTAGCAAAAACCTTTGCATAAATGGTGAATGGGATTGAAAATTGAATATCATGTTTTATTCAGTGCAGCCAGTAATGGAGTTCTTCCTTTGGCTTTATTCATCTTCTTGAAGTGCATTTTTCAGCTATGATAACAGTTAAAACCAAATAAAATTATTATTTAAAATAAAAATGATCTGAATTTAGAACTAGACCTTCAAGTTGCATATTACAAAGTATGAAAGCAAGATTTTAGAATAACAAGCCATGTTCAATTAAATTACCGTCACCAAAAATAGTGGTGTTAGTAGCAGTATTTATTAAGAAGAGCACAGAGCTTTTATGTCATCAATAAGTAAAATAAATGTGTAAAAGTTTGTTTACTTATGATAATAGATTTTTAAAATTTTCATTTTTGTGTATGCTTTAAAGGTACATCATTTATTGATTTGGTGTGCAATGTACATACATTGTAAATAAATATATATATAGTTTCCTGTTAAAAAGTTAAACTATGGGATATATGATAAAAATGGTTATCACTATAGCAAGCGTTGTTAACCTGGGGTTCATGAAATAAGAGCATCTAGATAGACTTTTTAGGGGTCTGTAAACACTTTGAAATTATATGTAAAATTTTATAAGTCTGTGCATATCTCTGAGGATCGTGACTATAGCTTTCACCAAATTCCCAAAAGGGTCCATGACCTCCTCAAAGATTAAGAATCTCTGTTGTTGAGGACTGGGACCTTAGTAACTCCATTCATCCAGTTGTACCTTCTTGCCAAGTTTCATGGATATATCTGATGTCATTACTCAAGCCCACAGTGTGACTGGATATGCAGTCTGTTTTTCCGTTTTGCAATAGATGTGATTGCAATGCCTTTGGCCTTTACAGGTGTCTGTTTATTGCACAACTACCTGGCCCTTCATCATTTGGCTGCTTTTGTATATGTCACTTCCCACCTCTATCCCCCAACACCCAATAAAAGAGAGAGGGCCTGTTGTGTGAATGTGGAGATGGGAATGTATATAAGTATAGAAAAGCCCAGTTAAATTCAGGTAGGTCCCTGCTGCTTAGGCTGGGATTCACTGTGTTGGGCTTTTAACCTCTCTTTAGCATCTGAATCTCAGCTTTCTGGAACCCTTAGCATCTGATCTGACATATACTAAAAACACTTTCCAAGTTCTATCAGCTCCTTTTATCTGTTCCTTTTTCTCCTCCCTGACATTATTCTAATTCAGACTTAATTACTGAGATAATATTCAAAGTGGTCCCACTGTCCCCAGGGAATTCTTTCTTCAGTTTGTCCTATATTTTGTTTTAGAATGATCATTCTAATTTTTACCTTCTTTTTTTTTTGAGTTGGAGTCTCACTCTGTTGCCCAGGCTGTAATGCAGTGGCACACTCACAGTCATCCCAGCGTCAACCTGCTGGGCTCCGGTGATCCTTCCGCATCAGCTTTCCAAGTAGCCAGAACTATAGGTGTGCACTACCATGCCCGGCTAATTTTTTTTTTATTTATTGTAGAGATGAGGTCTTGCTAACTTGCCCAGGCTGGTTTCAAACCCATAGGCTCAGGCAATCCACTCACCTCGGCCTCCCAAAGTGCTGGGATTACAAGCTGAGCCACCGAGCCTGGCCAATTTTTACTTTCATAGCGTTGCTTTGCTCAAAAACTTTCAATGGTTTCTCATTACTGACAAGATACAGTTGTTCCTTAGCCTGGCATTTAAAGCTTTCCAGTCTGGCACCAACCTGCTTTTCTGGTCTTACTTCCCACCAGTTGGCTCCAGTAAACTGTTTGTTTAAAATAAAATTATCAGTTTTTTGTCCTGTAAATATCCTTTGGCTGTTCTGTTTCTACCCTCTTATATATTCCTTTCCCAGGAGTGTTCTCCCATATTCTAGTCTATGCCTCTTGAAATTCTACCTATCCTTCAAAGCTCATCTCAGATTTCACCTTGCTTATTAAGTGCTCAAACTATAAAATGTAAAAGAAATCTGTTCCTTCTGTGAACTCTCAGTATTTCTTTTCCTTGTTATTTATTTGATACTTTATATTTACTGCCTTGTGTGGTGTGAGATTTTTCGTTTTCATATGTGTCATCTGTGTTAGGGTATGAAAATGGCAAAAGGGAATCATGTTTAATATTTTATCCTCTGCAATGTCTTACACACATAGATGTTAAAATATGTGTCTTGTCATGTTGATTAACTCATAATGCTACTTATGAATATACTTAGAGAAATAGATTTCTTTTGTGTGAATATGCACATGTGCACATATGTGTGTATATTTGCCTGAAATACTCACAGATAATATTCTGGGGATTCTCTTTACTAGTCTCAGGGTATTTAGGGAATTGAATTGGAAATCAGATATTGTTTGGAGAACATGTTGTTCTACAATTTGAGAAACTGACTGTGAAGGACTATGTGCAAAAGTCTGTAGTAGCCCAGTGAATCATTGTTCTCCATTGTAGAACTCTACCTGTCATGGGTAACAGAAAAACTTGTGCTCTTTACTTTCCCCCCTTAGTGGTGCTGGAGACACAAATTCCTAATGTCTTGAGGATTACTACATTTCTGTTTTAATTATTTGATAATTCTTTCCAATAGGATATGAATTGCTATTGAATACCTGTTGTTTGAGTGATAATGTAAGACACCATAAGGTTTTATATTTTAGGGTTCTTGCCCTTCAAAGAGATTATGATCCCTATAGGGAGTCTCATTTGCTTTAAATTATACATGAATTAAAAAATAATATCAAACAATACAAAAGATGTCACATGGAAGTATATGACTTAGTTACTGAGATATATAGAAACTCTTCTAGCACCTACAATTTCTAGCACTCCCTTGCCATTTATTATCATGTATATTTGTCTCTGTTTTTATATGTATCCTGTCCTTCTAACTAGATTATAAATTATAGAGGAAAGAGACTATTTATTATACTAGCTTGTACTATATTGCTTTCATAGTGTTCTACCCACAGTGTACATATATAAGTCTGTTACTGATGATGCTAGGAGCCTAGCATGATCTGGATAGGCTTCCCACAGGAAGTAGATTTGAATTAGATTTATAGGTTTTGGTGATGCTTTTGGCATAGTGCCATGGAACATGAAATAAGAGTTCTGTAGTTAAAATAATAAATTAGATTTGGTCTGCCACCTGGAACTTGAAGCCTTTCTGGTTACTGTGACTTTGACCTTCAAGTGACCCATATCACTTCCTCTTATAGCCTATGAACTAAAAGTAGTTGTAGGACACTACTAGACGGGCAAGGAAATGTGGGCAAGAACATGCATATTTGGTGAGCAGTAAATATCTTTGCCTTATCATAGCAGAATTGATTTTCTTTAGAAATGTATACCAAAATTGGTGGGCCCTGTTTGGAGTCATTGAAGAAAAGAGTAGTTGCTTTTTTGAGTTAATCTAAATGAAACCTTTAGTTATTAAATTTATTTATGAAAAGAAATAAGTGCTGAATGGTAGTCTTTGGGACAATTAAAGGAGAAATTCTACTAATGTTTCTACTTTGGGAGTCGGTATTAGAAATTGTTTAAGTTTGCTACCATCTTTAGAGTGGATATTTGAAACAGGTAGAAAGTGAACATTTGGCTTCAATATAATTGATCCAGAATTTTCCTACATAGACTGGCTGGTAAGATTTTAGGGTCAGAAAAGTGAGAGAGAAGTAAAAGGCCTTAATTTATGTACTACTGGAGACCTTTTGCTATCTGAGGATTTCTTAACATTTCTCTTTAGTATCCCTGGAGGTCCTTTTCTCTTCTTATCAGCATATTGCTAACTAGTTAAAACCTGTCTTCTCCGTTTACCTTTCTAATGCTTGGTTTGGTAAGGACTGTTGGGTAGTTGTTAAAATGTTGGCCAAATGTGCAGAACTAGGATGCCTAGTTCCTTATTTATCCATGAAGCTGTTATTTTTCTCAGTTTTTTTCCCCTAAAGTCATCAATACTGAACGTTTTTAGACCTTAGGCTTTGTTTCTAACTGTATTACAATATTTTTCCTTTTTTAAATTAAATAACCACATATAATACATGACAACATTTTAATAACAAATTTGAAGAAATGGAAGTATGTAGAGTTAAAAGGTGAAAGTTTCTGTCATTAATTTAGGCTGTTAATTTAGGCTGTCAGGTAAATAACACCTCCCCCATTCTTTTAAAATCTTTTAGGTCACAGTATCCTTCTCCCTGGCCAAGGGATGGGCATGTGATTCAGGCTTGATCTGACATAATGGTCACACAGAGATTGCTGCAGGATGGCCACATGACCAAAGTAGGCTCAGAACCCTTCCCTGAGATTGAAAAACGTATTGGATGAAGGACAGGCTCAGCCCATTGGAGTTGCTAAGCTGAGTGAAGATAGAGAGTGCCATGAAGAAAGCCCATCTGCCATAGGAAAGAATGAGGCCAACATACAGAGTAGAGCGGAGCTGACTGAGGCAGACTCACTCTCAAACATGCTATCACATGCTATCACATGCTTTCATGTGGGGAGCCTTTGAGCCTCTGGAACCAGTTGCATCTTAAATTTGATCCAGCTGGTATTTCCCACCTTAATGAATTAACAGTTGCCCAATTTGTTGTGCTGGTTTGAATTGGGTTTCTGTCTTTTTTAAGTGAGAGTCTTAACTAATCCAGATCCCTGTTGGCACATCTCTGTCTTGCACTCTCACCCACATGTACAAATAGGATCATGCTTTATGAGTTGTTACAGATTTAAAAACTTAATGTCATGGGATCTTTCTATCAGAAGATGAAGGAGTCATTTTATCTTTTTTATTGGCTGCGTAGCATTATGTTGGATGTATATTCTGTAATTTATTTAACCATTTTTCCTTTGATGGACACTTAGAGATCCAGTTTTTTGCTGTAGCAGACTTTGTTTCAGTAAACAGCCTAGTTTTTATACATATGTGATCACATACATAGGATTATGGGTATGCACATTTAAAAAATTGATGTCGGCTGGGCTCGGTGACTTAGCCTGCAACCCTAGCACTTTGGGAGGCCGAGGTGAGTGGATTGCCTGAGCCCGCAGGTCTGAGACCATCCTGGGCAACTTGGCAAGACCTTGTCTTGCCAATAAATCAAAAATTAGCTGGGTGTGGTAGCGTGCACCAATAGTTGCGACTACCTGGAAGGCTGAGATGAAAGGATCACTGGAGTGACCGTGAGTGTGCTACTGCACTCCAACCTGGGTGACAGAGTGAGACTCCAACTCAAAAAAAAAAAAAAAATAGAAGAATCAGTTGTTACTGGATCAAGCCAGAATACCAGAGAGCTATGTATGTTGATTGTATTGTTTTAGATTGAGGTAGAATTGTTTTTACAGAATTGTTCTTCAGTAATGCAATAAACTTTTACTGAGGTCTATTAAACAAATAATTGTGAAATTTAGCACTCCTCTTATTGCAGAATTCTTGTGAGGCTGCTACCTCCTTTATTTCAGTGCCCTTGTTGATGTTATTGTTACTACTGCTACAGTACTACTGCTACTATTACTGTTAGCAGCTGATCTAGAAGAGTAAGACTGAATATAAAATGAGCTAATATTTGATAGACAAATACTGTCTTTAGCTGAGAGCAAAGCTGTCCAAAGGGAAACAGCTTTATGAATGAGAGGCTGTGTAATGGTTAGGAGTATGGCCTCTGGAGCCAGATTTCTTAAGCTTGATTTCTGTCTCTGCTGCTTCCTAGTTGTGTGTTACTTAACCTCTTGGTTTTCCATTTATAAAATAGGAATGACATATATACTTATCTTTGTAAGTCAGTTATGAGAATTTTGTGAGTTTTCACAAATAAAATGCTTAGAACATGACTAGCCTAAGACACATACAGTGAAAATGAGCTGCTATTGTTTTTAAAACATTTTTGAATTGATACTTCAAAACTGCACATATTATGGGGTACATGTGATATTTTGATACATGCATATAATGTGTAATGATCAAATTAGGATATTTAGAATATCCATCATTTCAAACATTTGTCATTTCTTTGTACTGTGAACATTTCAAGTCTATTTTGTTTTTTTAATCATCATTAGCATTAGAATCCATATAGTAATTTTTTTTTCAAGTCTTGTTACCAGGGAAAGCTGTGTTTCCTTTGACTAATTGGTTTATTTGTATTACACAGTCATCATGACTTTTGCAACTGATGTTTGTCTCTTTCTTTGTAAAGGACCTCGGAGTCAACTGTGTAGCGCTTCTCTTACAACTGTATAGGATCTTGTGCATATGGTTGTGTAGTAAATTTACCTCTGACCTTATTTTCCTCCTTCATTTTCTATATGCCTAATTTCTTCTTTCTTTTTAATTCTAATGTACTCTGTGAAGTGTCTCAAATATTTTTTGGAATGATATGGAAACAAGCAAGTAATTTTCGTTACAGCATGTACCTGTATCGAAATTTCAGATTAATTTTCATTTAATTTACCTTAAGGTGACTACTTGTTGATGACAGGCAGATGCTATAATTTTGGGTCACTTTTGGGAACGTTCTTGCTGACAGCCAATCTTATTGGTGATGTAGGTTTTCTTTTAAGCTTCAATTACAAACATGTTCTTTCTTGACTTTTCTCATTGTTTTTTCCTTTATCCAGCCATATCTTGTAGATTTGGGGGGATGAGGAAGTGATTTTAAAAACTGGAAAACCTGGCCGGATATGGTGGTTCAAGCCTGTAATCCTAGCACTTTGAGAGGTTGAGTTGAGAGGACTGCCTGAGCCCAAGGGTTCAAGACCAGCCTGGGCAACTTGGTGAGACCTCGTCTCTACACTAAATAAAAAAATTAGCCGGGCGTAGTGGCACATGCCTGTAGTTCCAGCTACTTAGAAGGCTGAAGTGGAAGGATCGCTTGAGCCCAGCAGTTTGAGACTGAGGTGGCTGTGAGTATGTCACTGCCCTCCAGTCTGGGTGACAGAGTGAGACTCCTACTCAAAAAAACAAACAAAAAATTAAAAAAACCCTGGAAAACCTGTAGTCTTAAAAATACTCTTCAAGATAAGACTTTTATATTAGGTGATAGCGTAGGCAAATAAAGGCTATATTTATCATTATTGCCTTTTTTATAAAAACCAGAATGTAATTTACAGATTTACAATAGAAAAAAAAGTCTCAAAGCCTAAAACATTCCTGAATATTCTGCTTATGTTACTAGCATTTTCACTTCCCCAAGCAGATGTACGTGGGGCTAATGTTGCCCTTTTCGGAGGAGAATTAAAAAAAAATCAGTCTTGATAGAAATGTCTTTTTAAAAAAAAAATTTGTAGATTTCCTCCCTCCTTTCCTCCCTCCCTCCCTCCCTCTCCCCCTCCCTCCCTCCCTCCCTTCCTTCCTTCCTTCCTTCCTTCCTTTTCCTTTTAACTTATCTTTTGAAGAACCTAGGTGGTTTGTCCTATAGAATTTCCTACAGACTGGATTTCAGTTTAGTTTAACTTGTTGCTCTGCCCTCTGTATTAGCAGGGACCCCCAAAAACTCAGAATTATCTTATAGGGCGGGTCCTCTGTAATACACTTGGAATTTGTTCCTTCAGTTCCAGTGGTCAACCAAAGTTTTTATCTGGAAGTTTTGAGAAAATTGTGTCATTGTGGAAGAAATGTCCCAAGTGTGGCAAACAGGTGATTGGTTCTTCCACCATGACAATGCACCTGCCCACGCTGCACTGAGTATTGAGTAGTTTTTGACCAAAAAATGGCATGACCCCTGTGCCCCACCCTCCCCATTCACTCGATCTTGCCCCAAACAACATTTTTTTGTTTGTGTGTTTCTCTGAATGAAAAAGTCCTCAAAGGGGACATGTTTTGTGATGTGGAATAGGTGAAACAAAAAATGGCAGAAGCACTAAAAGGCATCCAAGTTGGCTGGACTTGGTAGCTCAGCCTGTAATCCCAGCACTTTGGGAGGCCAAGGTGAGTGGATTGCCTGAGTCCATGTGTTCAAGACTAGCCCGGGCAACTTGGCGAGACCTCGTCTCTACAATAAATCAAAAGTTAGCCAGGTACAGTAGCATACACTGTAGTTCCGGTTACTTGGAAGGCTGAGGCGGAAGGATCACTGGAGCCCAGCAGGTTGATACTGGGGTGGCTGTGAACTTGTCACTGCTCTACAGTCTGGGCAACAGAGTGAGACTGCGACTCAAAAAAAAAAAAAAAAAAAAAAAAATCCAGGTTGAGTAGTTCAAAATCTGTTTTGAGCAGTGGAAAAAGTATCTCGATAGGTGTATTGCATCAAATGGCGAGTACTTTGAAGGTGGATTGAAGTTTAAACACCTAAGAATAAATGCACAATTTTTTATAAATAAATTTTTGCGTTTTTTGGGTCCCCCATCGTATATATCCTATAAGTTGGTAGTTTGATGTAGTATCTTGATTAAGGTTTAATTTGTGGGAGACAGCGGGCAAGACAACTTTATAGATGGTATTATGAGATACAAAAAAGTCTGGTTATCTTTCTGTGATGTTAACAGTTGTTTGGTATCATCATTAGGTTTTGTTTTCTTAAAATCCTAAAGTGACCACCACGGTGTCTGGATGAAAAAGGGAGGCATTGTCTGGAAATGACAGAAAGTTCTTTGTACAGATAGGACTTCTGGTGTGACCATTTGAGAATGAAGCAATGTTACATGGAATCAAGATCTAGGTTTCAGTCTTACCTTCTGCTTTAGGAGAGGTTTGATCTTGCATAAATAACATCAGCAACAATGATAGCAGCAGATACCATTCACTTAATGCTTATTTTACCCTACATTATGTGCTAAATGCTTTATATAAATTGCATGATCTAATCATTTTAACTATCCCGTAGACCAGACATTGTCATGTTTATTTTGCAGTTCAGAAAGATTAAGAAGTAGTAAAACAGGGATTCAAACCCTGCTTGACTTCAGTCTTGAGCTCCTTAATCACTTTCTTCCATTTGTGTAAAAATGGGTATAAAAATGTCTTATCTACCTTGTAGATTAATGAGATATTGTTTGCGAAAATGCCTTGAAAAATAAGATAGATATTAAAATGAGAAGTGTGCTGGACTGACAATTTATAAGGGAAGTTGGGTGGAGCTTTTGCCTGTGACTAAGTGACAGGGAAAAGTTTGGATGGAAAGAACCCTCTGGTCATTTTCAAACTTCCATTTCCATTACTATTGCTGTTGAAATGTGGGAGCGTTTCCTTTTCTTGTTAAAATTGAGACTGATAGAGTTTTTACAGGTGTTAACTGTAGCATGTCAGAGGTTACTTAAGAGTGCCTGGGACAGTGATGTCTTGGTTTTACTCTATGGACATTATTTGTAGGCTTAGTACAGATATGTTTAACAGAGAAGGAAAGTAGAGTTACAGTTCAGTTCTTTTCCTAAAAGGACAAATGTGTATTAAAAGTGGGGAAATTTTAACTGTATTTGTAATATTTTATGTCTTTAGCTGGGCAGTGGGTATATCATATATATTAAAATGATTTTCAATACTTTTTTGTATGTCTGAACTATTTTATAATGAGTAAAACTATTAAAGTACTGATCCCTAATATTTGTATGTATCATAGACTAAGAACAGAAAGGAATATGTATGAGTTTAGTACTTTTAGATTTCACTTTCAGCAATTTGTTATCAATGATGTTAAATTGAGAGTGAACACATGAACTATTTTGAGAAGGGATCTATGGCCATGTTCAGGCTCAGTGGTGAAGAGTGCTGGGATAGACATGCAGAATGTAGGAATATGACAGGCAGAGTGTAGGAATAGGTACTTTGTTTTTGCTAAACGTTGTTAATGTGTTCAGCAGAAAGCCCTAGGATTTGATCTGGATACGTTTTCTTGGTACTTTGCTTTTTGCAGGTCTTCTCTTATTCTGGGAATCGTATTGCCTTTATTCTGTTTTCTGTGGTAAAATAGCTAGCATTTCATTCTGATATTCCCAAGAAAGGGTTTCCACTTGTTTTTATTGAGATATAAATCATATTCCATAAGTCACCCTATGAAAGTGTGAAATTCAGTGACTTTTAGTATATTCACAGAGTTGTACAACCAATACTATTATCTGATACTAGACTATTTAATTTCCCCCAAAAAGAAATCCCCTGCCCATTAGCAGACTCTTTCCAGTCCTCATTTTCTCAGCCACTGGCAACCACGAATCTACTTAGTATCTCTATGAGTTTGCCTATTCTGGGCATTTCATAAAAATGACATAATATAATATTTCACCTTTTGTATTTGACTTTTGTCACTTAGCATAATGTTTTCAAGGTTTACCCATGTTGTAGCTGGTATCAGTACTTCATTCCTTTTTATGGCCAAGTAGTATTCCATTATAATCCATTTTGATTATCATGACTAATACTGCTGTGAACTTTCATGTATGAGTTTTTGCACGGACATGTTTTCATTTCTCTTGGGCATATACCTAGGAGTGGGATTGCTGGGTCATATGGCAACTCTGTGTTTAATATTGTGAGGAACTATAAAATTGTTTTCCAAAGTGGCTGTACCATTTTACATTCCTACCAGCATTGTATAGTGTTCTGATTTGCCACATCCTCAAGTCAAGTGGCATATCATAGTAATTGTGATTTGCATTTCCCTAATGACTGTGTTGAATAGCTTTGCATATGCTTTTTGGTCATTTGTGCATCTTCCTTAAAAAATGTCTATTCAAGTCTTTTGCTTATATTTAAATTAGGCTGTCTTTTTATTATTGAATTGTAAAAATTCCTTATATATTCTGAATGCAAAACCTTTATCAGGTATATGATTTGCCAGTAGATTTTCCCGTCTTATGGTTTGTCTTTTTACTTTCTCTGTGGTATTCTTTGAGGCACAAATGTTTTTAATTTTGATGAAACTCAGTTTATTGATTTTCTTCTTTCTTGTGCTTTTTAGTGTCATATCTAAGAAACCATTGCCTAATCCAAAGTCACAAAAATTTATGCTTTTTTTCTTCTAAGAGTCTTATAATTTTGATGATTACATTGAAGTCTTTGATCCATTTTGAGTTAATTTTTCTACATGGTATGAGGTAGGTCCCATTTCTTTTTGTAGTAGAGATAAAGCACATTCTCTTCCAAATATACACATCAGCGGTGTTTTCTGGTTCCACCTCACGTGATAATATTGTAATCACGAGATGATTCTGCCACTTAATTAGTTCACCTCTGACCCTCTGCTAATGAGTATTTTGCTGGCCTTAAGTGGAGTTTCTTTATCAAAACCATATTAACCTTTGTAGTTATTATAGAATGTGAGAAGTAAGATGAAGTTTATTGATCGTACTTCCTTCCTCTTATCAGAAGAGAGCTTTCCACATCTGAAACAGAAGGGCTTTGAACTTCTTGGACACTTTCAGAGGGAGGTAGTTCACTGAAAGTTGTTATACAAGGATGAAGTAGTTACATTAAGAAATTTTGCCTATTCAAACATCATTTTATAAATAAAAGTTTCAGAGGGAACAGGGTTTAGGAGCTCAGATGTGTCACAGTCTTCGTTATTTTTCCTGTAGCAATTTAAATTAAAAGGAGTTGGTGATTGTCTCATCACCACAGTGTTTTTTAATTGATTGTATTATATCCATCAGTATAGTTGGAGAAATGCTTGTATTTCTAAAGCGATTCAGTTCAGTTTTTAAAAGCTCTTAATTGTTTGAAAGTTTATTCTTTTATTAGTTGGAATGTTGCCCTTGGTAATGACTACCCATTTTATCAATGTCCTCTTAAACTCAGAGTCTAAAATTAAACTTAATACTTCACTTATGTGTAGAGTAGAACAAAGTATAGTTGGTTGATAGTTTTTTGTTTTTCCTTTATTTTATTTTGAGTTGGAGTCTCCGTTGCCCAGGCTGGAGTGCAGTGGCATACTCATGGCCACCCCAGTGTTGACCTGCAGGGCTCTGGTGATCCTTCTACCTCAGCCTTCCAAGTAGCTGGATCAACAGGTGCGCTACCACTCCTGGCTAATTTTTGATTTATTGTAGAGATGAGGTGTCACCAAGTTGCCAGGGCTAGTCTCGAACCTGCAGGCTCAGGCAATCCACTCACCTCAGCTTCCCAAAGTTCTGGAATTACAGACTGAGCCACAGAGCTCGGGCTTTGTTTTTCCTTTTTTATATAACCCAGAATTAAGCTGTTTTGGGAAACCATATTATCTTTGGGGCTCATTTTCAGGTTTTGTTAACGAAAGCCCTTTACAACAAGAGTTTCTCCCCTCTTCTCTCTCCCTTCTCCCCTTTCCTCTTTCATCTTGACCTGCTGGGATCAGGTGATCCTTCTGCCTAAGCCTTCTAAGTAGCTGAAATCACAGGCGCATGCCACCATACCTGGCTGATTTTTTTTGGGTTATTGTAGAGACAAGGTTTTTGCCAAATTTTCCAGGCTGGTCTCAGAACCCTGGCCTCAGGCAGTCTTCTTGCCTCTGCCTTCCAAAGTATTGAGATTACTGGTGTAAGCCACCATATCCTGCTAAATAAGAGTTTCTAAGCTTCATCCCCATTCTTTTGAAACAGTGAAGTTACTGTGAAAGTTGTTTTGCACCAGCAGATTATCTGGACTCTTCTATTACTTCTTGGCTGTATAACCTTAGCTAAAACACTCCAGTTTCTTTTATGTCAGTTTTCTTTTCTGTTGAATGGGGATAATACCTCCATTTTTGCAGTACTGTTGGATGATTAAGTGAGATGATTTGTGTCTGAGGGTGTCATGGCTCTAGCATGCACAGATGGAAGTAGGCTTTTGAAAACAGCTTTCTGTCACATGCTTCATTGCTGGCTTTAGTTGCTCTTGGTCAGATATTAGATATTTTGTTAAACAGAGTTCATCCAGTTAAGATCTCTTTACATCCTGAATTAATAGGAAATATTTCAAACATACAGAAAGGAATAAAGAAAAATAGAAAATCATTGCACTTACCTGTCACCCAACTTAATTGGATCTTAACATCTCGCCCTGTTTGTTTCAGTTTTTTTTTTTTTTAAAAGTAAAACATTAGGGAGTTGAACCTTCTGGTAGTAACCCCTCTCTTTTTCTTCTTCTTCTCTCCCCATGGGAAACACTATCTTGAACATATTTGTTTCCATAAATAATATAATTGATTTGCCTGTTTTAAACTTTAGATACCTACTATGCTGAAATAGGTTCTTGCAGTATGCTTTTTTTCTCTCATTTTTTCCCCCTGTAATTTCTGTTTCTACATCATAATATGAGTATGCTTACCAGTGCTACTCTTGGTGGTTGTTAGGTGGTTTTCAATGTTTTATTATTAGATAGTGCCGTAACCAACATTCCCTAATGTGTTGCTTGTGAACATGTGTGAGTTTCTATAGAGAGTGTAAAGAATGTATGTGTGTTGTATGTGTGTATGTGTGTCATTCATATATCCAGATCGGAATTACTAGTTTAAGAGTATAAGTCTCTTCATCTTTGGAGAATAATTTGACATTATTTAATAAAGCATACCAATTTAGACATGCCTTTCAGAGAATACAAGAGTTTTACTTTCCTCACATTTCCATCAACAATTTTTAGCATTTTCTGAGATGGAATTCATAAGGTTCTAGATGGCGAGCAGTTATTAGGCTTAGTAATTTCTCGGACCAACTTTAGAAACACGTGTGTGTGTGAAGGAAACATTTATACTATCAAATGAACAGGCTTCTAGAACTGTGTGGCTCAGGATCTATTACTAACTTATTCTGGTGTAAGGTTGCCCAGAATTAATTTCACCAATTTAGCTGAAAAATAGCAAAATTTTGTTCTTTGACAATTATACATGCATATAAGCATTGGTAATAGTCTTCATTACTTGTATTTTTCTTGATAAGCTCTATGTGGACCAAGTAAAGT
This sequence comes from Carlito syrichta, assembly GCF_000164805.1. Taxonomy (NCBI): domain Eukaryota; kingdom Metazoa; phylum Chordata; class Mammalia; order Primates; family Tarsiidae; genus Carlito; species Carlito syrichta. The sequence goes on from NW_007248670.1 coordinate 557,641, forward strand.
GAGCAAGTAAAGTGAGTCTCTGGCATTTATGACTTAAAATGAATAGTTTTTTGTTTTTTGTTTTTGAGTTGAAGTCTCACTCTATCACCCAGGCTGGAGTGCAGTGGCACGCTCACGGCCACTTCAGCCTCGACCTGCTGGGCTCAGGCAATCCTTCTACTTCAGCCTTTCAAGTAGCTGGAACTATAGGCGTGTGCCAACCATGCCCAGGTAATTCTTATTTATTTATTTATTGTAGAGATGAGGTCTCACCATGTTGTCTAGGCTGGTCTTGAACCTGTGAGCTCAATCTTCTCACCTCTGCCTTGCAAAGTGTTGGGATTACAGGTGTGAGCCACCATGCCTGGCTTAAAATGAATAATACTAACAAATTAATTTTAAAAGTGTAGGATACTCAGTAAGCTTATAAACGGAAAGTTAAATGTATATAGCTTAATATTTTGGCATTGGAAAACATCTAAGACAATTTATGCGAAGTAAATATTGTTAAGTGTAGTATAATGAGTGTCAGGTGAAGCTGCAGAACTAATGAAGTTACATTAACTGTATCCACGGCTTAAAGACAGAGATGGTTCAGGTTCATTGGATTAAAAAGCAAGTGTGTGAGCTAGAAGTAAGGGTGCTTATCACATCTTGACCTTTGCCTGGACTCCAGGTATCAGAATAAATTATCATAGCTATTTAATCTAGTTTAGCATTGAGTAACAGCTTATCTGAAAGTGCTTTTTATTTTTAAAAAATTAGCATTGAAAGCATGCTTTGGCCAGGCCCAGTAGCTCAAGCCTGTAATCTCAGCACTTTGGGAGGCTGAGGTGAAGGGATTGCTGGAGTCCTCGGGTTCAAGAACAGTCTGGACAACTTGGTGAGACCTCATCTCTACAATAAAGCAAAAAAAAAAAAAAAATTAGCCAGGCATGATAGGACGTGCCTGTAGTTCCGGCTACTTGGAAGGCTAAAGCAGAAGGGTTGCTTGAGCCCTGCAGGTTGACACTGGGGTAGCTGTGAACGTGCCACTGCACTCCAACCTGGGCAACGAAGTAAGACTCCAACTCAAAAAAAGAAAGAAAGAAAGAAAGAAAGAAGGAAAACATGCTTTTTGTGAAGTTCCTAAGTTATTAAAAGTGCATTTAGGAATAACCTATTTTGGAGACATTTATATTGTCACCGTTTTAAAACATTATCTCTACTTTTGATATTTTTGAGAGATGAAGGGTGATTCATGCTATATTGCTTGGAGGAAGACTGTCTTGCTTGCTTGTTTTCGTCCCAAGTTACAAAAGGAGTATGGGACATTATGGAAAATAGGGGAAAATGTTAAAAAGTAGGAGGGAGGAAAAAACCTATAGAGCAAGTAAAGCAAGCAGGTAACTACCCATACATAGTAGTATTTCTAAACGAGCTATTTATTTGGAGGACTTCTGGGAGTTAAGTTTAGATATATAACTTTATTCAATTTTTTTTCCAAATTAAATAACTATAATTCATTGAACCAGGAGCTAAACACAAATACAAACAAAAAACAGAGACCCTCAGCGAAGCTCCTTCAAGAAAGAAGTTATTCTTTTAGTTCTGTCTCTGCTCTTTGTCAGGGCCTCAGAAACTCTTTCTTATGGAAGAAGTGCAGCAACTCAGCCAGCCTGGCTGTGACTCCTGTATACTGACTGGCTGCTTGGTAGGTTGATTTGACTGGGCCTTGATCTGCACGTTATAAAGGCACAGGTGACATGGACCTTGACCTATGGAATAATTTTTTTCTCTTTATGAACAAAAATAGGTTTTACCTTTCTTTTAAATTGAGGGGAAGAGCAAAGAGAAAAGCTCATTAGGCTGCAATTGCAAAGGATTATATGTTGCTACTGTTAACTGAGCCAGACTAATGGCCACACTAATGAAATGTTGGTAAATAATTATATTAAGCCGGTCTCGGTGGCTCAGCCTGTAATCCCGCGCCTTTGGGATGCTGAAGTGAGTGGATTGCCTGAGCTCGCGGGTTCGAGACCCGCCTGGGGAACTTGGTGAGACCTCATCTCTACAATAAATAAAAAATCAGCCGGGCGTGGTAGCATGCGCCTGTAGTTCCAGCTACTCGGAAGGCTGAGGCGGAAGGATTGCTGGAGCCTAGCAGGTCGAGGCTGCGGTGGCCGGGAGCGGCCACTGCACTCCAGTCTGGGTGACAGAGTGAGACTCCAAGTCAAAAAAAATATATATATATATATTAATAGAAAACCACATTTTTAAAAACTTCGCCTAACATTCTTCAGTTGTCAATCTGATACCTGACCCTTTATCTCTCCTCTCCCACCTATTAGTGTCATCTTTCTCCCTTTCTGTTGGTACCTCTGTTTACCCAGTGCTATCAATTGCCTCTCTGACCTTTAATCCTATGTACTTTTCTCTTTCTAGCAAGCTTGTTTTCTTTTTTAAAATATCTTTATATACTGGTGGTTTTTCTTACACACTTCTCTCAACTATATACACTCCATTTTGTTTGGACTACCCAGTGTTTTACTGCAGTTCAGTGTAAATACTTTTTTAAAATTTTATTTTATTTTATTTTATTTTACTTATTTATTTATTTTTGAGTTGACGTCTCACTCTGTCGCCCAGACTGGAGTGCAGTGGCCGCTCCTCGACCTGCTGGGCTTCGGCGATCCTTCCACCTCAGCCTTTCAAGTAGCTGGAGTTACAGGCGCACGCTACCACATCCGGCTAATTTTTTGATTTATTGTAGAGATGAGGTCTCACCAAGTTGCCCAGGCGGATCTTGAACCCACGGGCTCAG
>NW_007248670.1:560442-562614 GCF_000164805.1 Carlito syrichta
AGGCAATCCACTCACCTCAGCCTCCCAAGGCGCGGGATTACAGGCTGAGCCACCGAACTCAGCTCAATGTAAATACTTTAAGGCTAGTGTGTCCTCTCTGCCATTAGATATAGGCCCCATGTTTTCCTATTGACTTAAACTTGCCCCCATTTGCACATTTTTTCCTTTTACTATGATGCTTGTAGGGATCTGAATTTGTACTTTTTATATTGTACTGTCAGTGAGCATGTTCATTTTTCTCTCCAGGCTCCCTCTTCTTCCATGCTCTGTGGGATCCCTCCTCTTGCTTATCATCACACCTCTCTTTGCACACTGCTCACCCTCTTTCCAATGCTGTGTGTACCAAATGCATATGCATTTCTTTGAACCTAGGGCTACACATTTTCTCACAGCTAGCTCCTTCTTGGATTTCCTTTGTCTGGAGCTGAGGTCTTCTCATAGGGTTTATATCCGTGAGAGTTTTTCTCACTGACAAGATTTGTTTTTGTTTTTGTTTTTTCCTTTCAGGGCAATGGAAATATCAACTCATTATAACACAGTATTTTTATTATTTGGAGTAGACTACAACTTATATAAAAAGGACCGTCTTAAAGCTAGTCAATTGTCGTCACAGGATTTATGACTAAATTAGTATTTCCAAGTCCTTAAATATATGTTGATACTAATTCTTGGTGAGGTTTATTGCTTATACAAACAATGTGAAAGATAGGAAGGAAAAGTAAATTTAATTTGTAATAGGATAACTTCAAATTAATACTTTAAGGAAAATTAACATATGACCTCATCTTACAAAGACCATAAATTCTCTTTTGCTTTAATCTCTGTAATTTGAAGCTTTTCTGGTATTGGATAGTATTTTAATTAGGCAGCTGTTTTCTTATACTGCAGTCCTTTTAATATCCTTACTATTGGTGCTTAATGGGGATGAGTACTGGGGACATATAGCCGAGAAACAAAATCTCATATTGCTTTCCATCTGGCATATACATGAATGATTTTGTGAGTATTCATCAGTAACCGGAAAGGCAGGTGAAGGACCCTGACACTTGTTTCATCCTGACAAAGACACTGACTGGAATTCTCCTGAGTGTTATCTAATACCAATGCCAAAAAAACTTTGATTTTGTTTATCATAAGTAGGAGTGTGTTATTCCTGAAACATACGTGGTCCTTCTTCTCTGTGCTTTAGTGCTTGAGTACTCTTGTTTTCGTTTGGGTGCTCTTGTTTTCCATGTGGAAATAATTTCAAAACAGGATCCCATTTTCAAATGGTAAGTACAAATACATGACTAGGCCCAAGACCACAAGTGACAATGGCTAGAACAGTCTGACAAAATATCTTCTGAGCTTTTGTGTAAATCACTTGTTTTCCTCACTGACAAGGTGTTTGCTGCTACTGTGAGACTTCCTTCCATGGAAGTTAGAAGGCTAATTTACATAGATGGCATGCCTTTGGCATACATGTATATATCTGGCTCCCAACAGAAAAAAGGCTGTTTTGAGTACTGGAAAAAAGGCTGTTCTTGGGAAGATTTGCCATAAGCCACCAGAGCACACTTTTGAAGTGGTTATCCTTGAGCATAGTTGTGTCTAACTTTCATTTTAAAATAGCTTTATCTTTGTATTATGGCACTGGGTGTTTCTAATGATAATAATAATTTGCTAAGATTTCTCATTAGGAAGAGGATCAGTTAAAATTTTAGATAGTGAAATAATAGTATAGAGATAGTATCAGATTTTTGAAATGTGCTTCATGATTCTATTGTGCTCTTTTCATTTTTACATAGTTTCCTCAGGTAGTTCTATAAGAACATGTAGATATTCTTCCCATGTGTTTTTGTATTCTCTTTTTCATTTACCATTACTAGTAATAACCATCTATTGAGTGAACATAGAGGTAAAAAAACCTAACAAAAGGTTAGCAAATCTAATCCAATAATACATAAAAAGTATAATACATTATTATTGAGTGGGGTTTATCTTGAAGTTGCAAGATTAATTTAACATCCAAAAATTAGTCAATGTATTTTACCATATTGACAGACTAAAAAGAAAAAAAAAATCCACATGATTATCTTAATAGATGCAGAAAAAGCCTTTCATGAAAATATAACTAGGCTGGGCTCGGTGGCTCAGCCTGTAATCCCAGCACTTTGGGAGGCCGAGGTGAGT
>NW_007248670.1:562762-611433 GCF_000164805.1 Carlito syrichta
TCAGGCTGAGGCAGAAGGATCGCCGGAGCCCAGCAGGTCGAGGCTGCGGTGGCCAGGAGTGGCTACTGCACTCCAGTCTGGGCAACAGAGTGAGACTCCAACTCAAAAAAAAAAAAAAAAAAGAAAATATAATTAGAAATACAGGTTAAAATTCTAGCAAATGAAGCAAAAGGGAGATTCTTTATTTGAAAAGTGGAGGGTATTTATGAAAAACCTACAATTTAACATTATACTTAATGGAGAAAGGCTGAATGCTTTCCCTCCATAATCAGAAACAAAGGAAGAATGTCTCTTCTTACCACTTTTCTTTCACATTGTGCTGGAGGTTCTAATCTGCAGTAAAGTAAGAAAAAGGAACAAAAGGCATCCAGATTGGCAAGGAAGAAGTAACTTTTTATTTGCAGATGACATGGTCACTTACAAATAGAGTCTGAAAAATAGCTATTAGAAATAATATGTGAATTAACAAGATTGTAGGATATAAGATCAATATATAAACATGAATTGTATTTCTATATATGGCAATGAGCATTTGGAACTTAAGATAAAAACTAAAGCTGTGTATAAAAACATCAAACACTATGAAATACTTAAGAGAGAAATCTGAAAAAAGATGTGTAAGACTTGTACACTGAAAACTATAAAACCTTTTTGAAGAGAAATTAAGGATGACCTAAGTAAACAGAGATACTGTGTTTATGCATCAGAAAAATAAATATTAAGATGTCACTTTTCCACACATGATGTATTCTTTATGTACAGTGCAATCCCAGCCAAACTCCCAGCAGAAGTTTTTAGTACTAATTGACAAGCTGATTTTAAAATTCATACAGGATGGGTGCAGTGGCTTATGCCTGCAATCCCAGCACTTTGAGAGACTGAGGCAGGAGGATGGCTTGAGGCCAGGAGTTTGAGACCAGCATGGGCAGCATAGCGACACCCTATATCTACACACACAAAAAAATTTGTAAGGCTTGGTAGCACATGCCTGTAGTCTCAGCTACTCAGGATGCTGAGGCTGGAGGATTGCTTGAGCTCGGGAGTTTGAAGTTACAGTGAGATATAATTGTGCCACTGCATTCCAACCTGGATGACAGAGCAAGCCCCTGCCTCTAAAATGAATAAATAAATAAATGAATAAAATTAAAAAATAAAATACACATAGAAATATAAAAAGACTCAGACTAACCAAAACAACTTTGAAATAGAAGAAAAAAATTGTAGTATTTACACTATCTATCTTCAGGTCATATTATAAAACTATAACAATCACAATAGGATGGTATGGGTTTCAAGACAGACAAATAGATTGGTGGAACAGAATAGAGTCCAGAAATAGATTCATTTACACATGTTAACTTGATTTTCCACAAATGTACCAAAGTAGTTCAGTGATGAAAGAACGTTCTCTTCAACAAATTGTGCTGGAATAATTGGATATCCACAGCAAAAACTGAACTTCGATCCATACCTTATACCACATTGAAAAAAACTCAAAATGGATCATATAATTAATTGTATCACCTAAAACTATAATATTTCTAGAAAAAAACATAGTGTAAAGCTATTGTGACCAGGGTTAGACAAAGATTTCTTAGATTTAACACAAAGGAAGATGATTCATAAAATAAAATAATTGACATTGAATTTCGTCAAAATTAAGAACTTCTGATCTTCAGAAACACTATTAAGAGTATGAGAAAACAGCCATCAGAGAAACATAAATCCCAGCCACAGTGAGATACCACTTCACACGCACTAGGATGGCTAGAATTAAAATGCCAGATAATAACAAATATTGATGAGAATGTGGGGAAATCAGAGCCTTCATACACTGCTGGTGGGAATTGTACACAGATGTTTATAGTAACATTATTGATAACAGCCAAAAGATGGAAGCAGCCCAAATGTCTGTCGGCTGATATATGAATAAACAAAATGTGGTATAGCTATACAATGAAATATATTCAAATATAAAAAGGAATGAAGTATTGATACAGGAACAGCATGGATGAACCTTGAAAACATGCTTATTGGAAGAAGCTAGTCTCAAGAGACCAATGTAGAGTGGTTTCTATGGAGACAAAACATAGATTAGCGGTTGCATAGAGCTGGGTTGTAGGGACTGTGGGAGATAGAAGAAGGGTACAGCATTTCTTTTGAGATGATGAAAATGTTCTAAAATTGACTGTGGAGATGGTTACACATGTCTCTGAATATACTAAAAATCGTTGAATTTAAATGGGTGAATTGTATAGTATATTACCTATATCAGTATACCTGTTAAAAAGAAAGCAAAAAACTTAGTAGTAATATTTTTTAAGTATGAAAAAATAAGCCATATGTTGGGAGGGAAAATATTTGCAAATCACTTGTAAAGGATTTGATTCCAGAATATATGAAGGATTATCAAAACTCAATACTAAGGAAACAACCCAATTAAAAAATGAGCAAAATATCTGAAAAGAGATTTCATTAACAAAAAGATATACAGATGACTAGCACATCAAAAGATACTCAACATCATTAGTCAATACAGAAGTGCAAATAAAATCCATAATGAGATATCACTAACATCTATTAAAATGGCTAAAATTAAAAGGACTGACCATACAAAGTGTTGGCAGCTGGAATGCTTACATACTGTTGGTGGCAGTGTAAAATGGTACAGCCATTTTGGAAAATAATTTGACAATTAAAAATAAAAGTTGAGCATATACTTTACTTGGCCATTCTACACTCAGGTATTTACCCAAGAGAAATAAAGCATTTGTCCATACAAAACGTGAGATTGTATATTTATAAAGCAGTGTTATTTTTAAGTCTCAAACTGGAGACATGCTAAATGTTCTTAACAGGGAAACGGATAAACAAATGTGGTATATCCATTAAATGGAATACTACAGTAATAAAAGTGAACGGAGCATCAATACATACAACTTGGGATAGATATCAAAATAATTATCCTGAGTGAAAGATGCCAACCAAAAGACAGTGCCTGGAAAAAGCAGCTTGGTCAGTAGTGAGAGAATGCATTCATTGCTTGTCTGTGGATTGGGTTGAGCAGAGGGAGATATGGAAATGAGGAATCATGAGGGCGCACAAAGAAACTTTTGAGGATGATAGATGCTTCATTATCTTAATTGTGGTGATGATTTTATTGGTGTATATGTATGTCAAAACTTATAAAACTGTATGCTTTGAACACATGAAGTAGGTCATTATTACCTCAGTAAAGCTGTTACAAATAAAATGAAGTGAAAAAGTCTTGTAAATAGGAAAAAAGTCAGTCTGTATAAATGTCCTGTGAAGTTCTATATGATCTGGTCCTTGTTACCATTCTGACCTTCTCTTCTTCTATTCTTTCCCCTTCCTTATTCACCTTTGACCAAACTGGCAACTTTGCTGTTCCTTGAATATGCTTCTATACTAGGAGCATTTGCTTTAGCTTTTTTTCCCCCTCCTACTCTTGGTGTTCTTTTCCCAGATATTTGCTTGACTACCTTCTCAACCCTTCAAGTCATTGCTCAAATCTTACCTTGAGTAAAGGTGGTCTTTTTGTATCTATCAGCTATCTTGTCTGACTCTTGGCTGATAGTTTGATTTTTGTAGAGATGAGGTCTTGTTATGTTGCCTAGACTAGTCTCAAATTCCTGGGCTCAACCAGTCCTCTCGCTTTAGCCTCCCAAAGTGCTAAGATTACAGGCATAAGCTACTGTAATCTAAAATTGTATTATATTAGAGATTAGCCTAAAATTGTATTATATTAGAGATTTTTGTTAGATAAGCTGATTTTAGATGCTCTTGTCACAAAAAAGTAACTGTGTGAGATGATAATGTTAATCTGCTTCACTATAGTAATTATGTTACTATCTATATGTGTCCCATAACATCATGTTGTAAATCTAAAATATACACAATAAAATTTATTTCAAAAAAGATAAAACTAACACAGTGAAAATTTTGCTTTGATTTCAGTTCTATAGCTTTGCTGACTTTTGTGTCCAAGATAGAGGAACAACCCAGTAGCAATAAAAACCCCCAAAAAACAAAACCACAAAAAACAAAACATGACAAAACCTCTTTTCCTTCCTTGCATGCCCACAAATATGCAAGTTTGGGAAATTTAGCTTGCTTTCAGTGTTAAGAGATGTCTTTTTAATGTTTATTTGTTTGTTTTTTAGGATGTCTGATGAAATTAAAGACTATATACATACAAATAGCAGTCTTACCTTTGTGTATGTTATTTGGTCACTTGGTTAAAGCAAATATGTGACCTGAGTGAATGCTTTCCATCTTTCCTTCCCTAGTTTGAACACTGGTAGCTTCTTAAAAGAGCAGTCACATTCAAGGCAATCCCTATCAGAATGCTTATAGGCTAAAATTTAGGTGATGGTCTATGTTCAGAAAACTTTTATTTTTAAGCAGGATTTAACTGGTAAGATGTATCCTTGCCAAAACCTCAAGAGATGTGAATAGTAATAGAGTAAGGCAGTAAAGTTGAATGAACTTTGTAATTGCAATCAGAAGACCTGGGCTTAAATCCATATTCCATTAGAAATTCTGAGCTTGAGCTGGTCAGTTACCTCTTTGGATGCATTTTTTTAATCTGTAACATGAGAGTTTGGATGTGATGCTCTCCTAAAATCTTTTCCAGCTTAAAAAGTGTATGGCTGCATAATTGTTATATCTTCCTCAGTATCTTAAATGTTTGTGTACATATTTTTCTTTGTTTGAGTCAGGGTCTTGCTCTGTCACCCAGGCTGGAGGGCAGTGGCAGGATCACAGCTCACTGCAGCCTTGATAACCTGAGTTCATGTTATCTTTCTACCTCAGCCTCCTGGGTACCTGGGACTACAGGTGTGTGCCACCACACCTGGCTATTTAAAAAATTTGGGGGTACCTGCATAATAAACGTTTGCATACCTAACCCTGAATTGTACCCCACATCTTTATAATAAAAAAAAATTGTTTTTTTTATAGAAATGAGGTCTCACTGTGTTCCTAGGCTGGTCTCGAATACCTGGGCTCAAGTGAACCCTCTGCCTCAGCCTCCCAAAGTGCTGGGATTATGGACATGAGCCATTGTGCCCAGTCTGTGCATACTTTTATTCTTTTTTTTTTCTTGGAGAAGAAGTTAAATAACTTTCTGAGACAAGTTCATTTGAGCTTAAAACTGTCTCTTCTTAATTGCCCAGTTTTGTTGATGTTCATTTATTTATGTGGCATTTATGAGATTTCACCTTCTTTGGGGTTCTAGGAAGAGAAAGATGAAGAAGATATGGACTCTGTTCCCAAGGAGATTACTGTCTAGGAGGGGAAGAAAAAATTCAGTATAGTATAATTTTAAAAAAGGGATGTAACATGGCAATGTGGTGGCATAAAGAGGAAGTGAATCTCTTTGATTAGTTAAGAGTTTACAGAGGAGGAGACATTTAAGCAGAGTTTTAAATTAAAAGCTTTTTCCTCCTAATAAAAGTTGTATGTTCTTAATTTATAAAAATTTGAAAGTACAAGCCTGGGCAGCATAGTGAGACCCTCATCTGTCAAATAAATAAATAAATAAATAAATAAATAGCCAGGCATGTTGGCACATGCCTTAGTCCTGACTACTGGGAGGATCACTTGAGCCCAGGAATTTGAAGTTGCAGTGAGCCATGATTGCACCACGGCACTCCAGCCTGGGAGACAGAGCCAGATCCCCTGGCTCTGAAAAAGAAGGAAGTACAGATAAGCAAAAATCAAGAAACCAACCACTGCTAAAACCTTGATATGCGTCCTTTCCTACCCTTTTGAAAGTGGATTTTAAAGGATGGACGCCTAGAAAGAGTCAAGGCTGGTGAGGAAAGCATTAGAGACAAAAGGAAGATGAATGCAAAGGATGAAGGCCTGAAAAAGAGTGTTGCATGTGGCCAACCATAAATATTAAGTACTTAGGTGTGGCTGGACCATGAGGGGTGTTGTATGGGGAACTGGTATGTGTGGGAAGTTGTTCAAGTCATTAAGGACTTTGAATGTGATACTAAGGCCTTTAGGATCTGTTTATAGGAAATCAGGAGCCACTAAAGAGTTTTAAACTAGGAAAGGGACAGATATATTATGTGATTTACATTTTAAAAAACTTATTCTCGCTCATTTATTTATTTTTAAGGCAGAGTCTCACTCTATTACCCCAGGCTAGAGTACAGTGGCATGGTCATGATGATCACGCCTCATGGCAGCCTCAACCTCCTGGGCTCAGGCGATCCTTCTACTTCACTTTCCTGAGTAGTTGGGACTACAGGCCTGCGGCACCACACCTGGCTAATGTTTTTTTTGTTTTTGTTTTTTTGATCGAGTTGAGGTTTGGCTATGTTGCCTAGTCTAGTCTTGAACTCCTGGGCTCAAGCAATCTGCTTGCCTTGGTCTCCCAATGTATTGGGATTACAGGTGTGAGCCACTGCGCCTGACCATTCTGGCCCATTTCAATAAAGGCTGACTGGACACTCACTCCTGTTTTGCTTTCCTTCATCAAGCTTAATGGAATAATGGAAAAAAGAAATATATATATATATGGCCATGTGTAGACAAAAGAAGGAGAACTCTTCATAGATCAGAAATGAAGGAATTTCTGAAACTAGGAGGTCCTTGGTTAACACTCACATTCAAATGTGAGGGAAATAGGAGCAAGAAGGGTCCCAGAATAATCAATGGGATGATTTGTTAGTGTTATTGCAACACAAACAGCCAGGCATCTCTGACCTCTATACATTCCTATACTAATTTGGGCTAAGCAAAGGTTCTTCTTCCATGTGAGAACTGCCTATAGGAGCCCTGGGTTCAAAAGGCTAGGAAGCACCTGGGATAATTGAATACATTCTTGCATAGAAGACCAGGCACTGAGGACCCTTCTGGTGGCATGTTCTATTCCTTTTCCACCTCTACTAAGCAGCATGAGATGAGTATTACTCTCCAAGTGAACTGTACCAAAAGCCAACAAGAGTGTAACAGAATCCCAAGTACAAAGATAAGAATCTCCAAATGTTTCAGGAAAGCCAATACTATACAAAAGAATCAACAAACAGAAGAACTTAGCATCAAGTAAAAAGTTATTAGAATGGAGTTCTAAAATAACTGTAGTAATAATTTTAGACAGAGAATTTATTATATCCTTAACAAAAACAAATGACTATAAAACAAGAGTAGGCATTTATTAAAAAGTCAGTTAGAGATCTGGGGAATGAAAAATAATAGTTTTTGAAATGGAACAATCCTTTTGGTGCCAAGGTGGATGGATTAGAACTGTGCATGACTGATGGCTGGAAGAACTGGCTCTTTTTGGAGATCCAGTGATATAATGAGATCCTGAGCTAAGGTAGTCACAGTAGGGATAGAGCTGAGTAGACAAATTCAAGAGATGTTAAATATGTAGAATTAAGAAGACCAAATAGGTGTGGGAATGAGACAAAGGGGATTCTAGAATATTCCTAGATTTCTTGATTGGTTGAGTGGAGAGGGAATACTGCCAGAAACCATGATAGCAAATTCAAGAGCAAAAACAGCTTTTGGTATGAGCATGAAAGATAGTACTCTCTTACCTGGACATGTTGAGATTGAGGTGCTTGTGAGACAACCACATGAAAAATTATTGTCATTTGTAGTCTGTGGATATGTGGATTTGGAACTCAAATATTTGGGCTTGAGCAAGATTTGGTTATAATGGTAGTTGGTTAAGTTATAATGGTAGTTCATGGGTGAGGTTGCCCAGGAAGAGTGCATATCCTGTGAGGCAGAATGACCACTACAGTTTGGGATGTGTGTGGAAGAAGAGGAGCCAGCACTGGTAAGGGTGGGGAAAATGGTTGGAAGAATGAGAGGTGAACCAAGAGTCATGTCATGGAAACCAAAGAAGTAAGGGAGTGGTCTGCAGTGCCATATTACCAAAGGGTGAATAAGGCTGAGTGATTTGGCAGTTAAGAGATGACCAAAACAGGAGCAGCTTCAGTGAAGTGGTGGGGTTAAAACCAGATTGCAGTGCATTGAAGAATAAATGGAAGGTAAATGGGGAAACCGTGAGCATATCCTGCAGGATAGATACTTAAGTTTGCAGGAGAGTGAGATCTATGAGAGTTGGGATATGGAGGTGGGATGTAGGTACAAAGGGGAAAATGTCTAATTAATTCTATTTTCTTTTCTATCTCTGTTTTTCTCTACTAATTTCATATCTTTTTCCTACAAACATTGTTGGTGTTTTCTCTTTGAATCCTTTTTTTTTTGAATTGTAGTCTCACTCTGTCACCCAGGCTGGAGTGCAGTGGCACTTTTCATGGCCACCCCAGCGTCGACCTGCTGGGCTCAGGCAATCCTTCAGCCTTCCAAGTGGCTGGAACTATAGGCACATGCTACCATGCCTGGCTAATTTTTTGATTTATTGTAGAGATGAAGTCTCACTAAGTTGCCCAGACTGTACTTGAACCCATGGGTTTAGGCAATCCCCTCACCTCGGCCTCCCAAAGTGCTGGGATTACAGGCTTGAGCCACTGCAGCCAGTCCTCTTTTAATCTTTTACATCCTTTCATCTCATACTTAAACTTTTCTCTCGATTTTACATTTTGTAGCACTTATTTTCTCTGTCTGGAAAGTTTCATATGTTGTCTTGCAGTCTTGTTTGTATATTTACATATGCTCTGCCTCCTTAGCTACTTGATACCACAAGTTTTTCAGGGTCCAGTACTATGTCTTTTGTATCTTTAACTTGACCATAGCATCATACTAAAGATGCTCAATTAAGAATCTTCGAAAATCAGGACAAATATAGGATGGAGGAATCCTGTTTTGGAATAGTATGTGTTTTAATATTTAGAAGTTTGATATGATTTATGGGAAAATTTGGGCAACCTTAAAATGCATTAATTGAAATTTTATGTCCTGACTGCAGACAGAATTAACTATTCTACCCTAGGAAGAAATACATGTAATGGATGTTTGATTTTAATTCTGAATATCAGTATTAAGAGGGACGTTGGCAAACTAGGAGCTTGTTTAGGAAGGAGAAAAACCATGGATTAGAGATTGCTGGTTGCCTACCCAGTATCTAATCTCCTTTTCTTTCTCAGTAGCATAACTGTTATATAGTGGGCATATCATTGAGCCCAGCTCTAAAATAACACTTCCTAGTAGCTGTAAACAGATGTCTTTGGTTAGGGCTTCTAGAGAAGCCCTTTAGAGGATATGGACTCATCTGGGAAGTCTCAGAGAGAGCTCTTGTCTCTTCTTCCTTTCTTCTGCCTAGAACGAGGATGTGACTTCTGGAGTTGAAGTGATCATCTTTTGGCCATGGGCTTAAAGGTGGCAGGGTAAGAAGGCAGAATGAGCAAGGGTAATTAGGTGACTATAGAATTGCCAGTCTGTGCTGAACTACCTTCCTCCTGACCTCTTATTTGAGAGAAAAATAAACTGTTCTTTTCTATAAACCATAGGTATTTGTTCCCATGCAGCTAATGAATCTAACCCTAACTGACTCAGCAGGCTGGTTCACTGACTTGATTTAAGGCTATTCCTGAGGCTTGTTGCAGGTAGAAAAGAGGTTGTGGCCCCAGCTGGTTTTGGGTCTACAAGGCTGACATAAAGGGGAGGTTTTTTTGGAAAATACTTTAACATAGATCTAAATAATTTTTGATAGAGCCTTTCTCAGCTTCCATTTCTGAAAGAGCATGGCTGTCCCTCTTATTAAGTATGAGCAAACAGAAAAATCATAGGAGATAAGAAGACTCAGCGGTTAAAGAGGAAATAATTAGAGTTTTCATAGCAGATGGCTGCCTGTGAAATAGTTGTATCACTGCACTAGTCATAAAAAAATTCAAGTTTTTAGTCTCAATATGGTGATATTTAAGGAGAGATTGTTATGGTAAGGGGACATTCTGAGAGCAGAAAAAAGCTTTTGGAAAACAAAATTATTAATATTGAACTAAAATAACTAATATCAGTGAAAAGTAGATTGAATACTCATACTAGTGAATTAAAAGACTACTTCAAGTGATGCTTCAACATTATGGCAAGATAGAGATGGAGATCATGACCAAAAAGATAATAGACATAGTGGATAGATCCAAGAGATGTAGTATATGTAAATTGGGTGTTCTAGAAGGAGAAGGAGATGATACCTAAGTAGTTAAGAAATATTCAAAGAAAGTTGAAAATGTTTCTAAACTGAAGACTTTTACTTTTAAAATAACTCACCAAATAGATAAGATTAGTGAATATATGCTAGTCACATTTCTGTTGCTCAAGGATTAGAAGGAAAATTCTACAAGTATTTGGGGTAGAGGACCAATTGATGTTTACAGGAAAGATAACTAGGTTGGAATCTAGTCTATTATTTAATGGAAAATAGAATCAGAGAATTTCAGACCTTTGAATTTATGGACTTGGTAGAATTTTGGGGGAAAATTTGGGTGATTAACATAAATTATCAAAAATTTTTTTGGCTATACAAGGATATAAAATGTAAAACAAGTAAGTAATTGAAAAAATGTTGCTTTAGGTTAAACAACACTGTCACCTCTTTTGATTGTACTGAGAGCTAGTGTAAACTTCATCATCAAATAGCACTGAGTCTGGACTTAGAGTTTGAGAACTGCTATTGTAGGTGATGTTGATCTTTGTGAGAGAAAAGGATGTAATCTCAGAGTTTTATTCCTTGCCACACTGTTATTCACATACAGAGGTAAAAAAAGAGATTTTTCAGACAGAAAGTTTCAGAAACTACACTAACTTTGTACTTTTTCCGAAGAACATACCTAAGAAAACACTCTTTAATATAATTAGTAAACTTGATTTAACAGATTAATATTAAACTTTTTACCTTACAAAAGATATTTTATTTTTATTACCTGTAAAATAGTTATTAAATCTAAGCCATAAAAATAACAAAAAGTAGGAACTGAAAAGTATTTATTTTAAGCATTTGCTGTATTCTTATTGTGTGCTAGACGGAGAGCTAGTCTCTGCAGATACAATGACAAATGAAGTTGCCTTAGTCTTTTTTGTGTTGCTGTAAGAATACCTGAAACTGGATAATTTATAAAGAAAATAAGTTTATTTGGCTCATGATTCTGCAGGCTGGGAAGTTTAAGAGCATAGCATTACATGTAGTCGGCTTCTGGTGAGGACCATGTATGTGCTGGGTTAAAACATAGCAGAAAAATGAAAAAGGGAGCGGGTGTATGCAGAGATCACATGGCAAGAGATAGAGCAAGAGAAATCTAGGAAGCCAAACTTGCTTTCGTAGCAGCCTGTTCTCTTGGTAACTAATCCAGTCCTGAGATAGTGAGAATTTACTCCCACTGGAGAGTATTAATCTACTCATGAAGGATCTGCTCCCCTGACCAGAATGCCTTCCACTAGGCCCCACCACCTCCCAACACTGCCATATGGGGTATCAAATTTCAACATGAATTTCAGAGGGGACAAACTCAAAACATAGCAGAGATAATGTGATTTTTGCCCCTATGGAGTTTACAGTCTAGCAAGGGATACAAAATAACCAGGTAGTTATAATGCAGTGTGATGAATGCTGCAGGGGATGGACCACATGGTAGAATGTGAGCATAGAGCAGGAACACTTAACTCAGATTTGCGGGAGGCAGATATGGCTTTTTTTTTTTTAAGTTGGAGTCTCACTCCGTCACCCAGACTGGAGTGCAGTGGCACACTCATAGCCACTCCAGTGTCGACCTGCTGGGCTCAGGAAATCTTTCTGCCCCAGCCTTCCAAGTAGCCGGAACTACAGGCGCACACTGCCACACCCAGCTAATTTTTTGATTTATTGTAGAGATGAGGTCTCGCCAAGTTGCCCAGGCTGTACTTGAACCTGTGGGCTCAGGCAGTCCCTTCAGAACAGGCTGCTACAAAAGCAAGTTTGGCTTCCTAGATTTCTCTTGCTCTCTCTCTTGCCGTGTGATCTCTCTGCATACACCCACTCCCTTTTTCACTTGTCCGCTATGTTTTGACCCAGCACATACATGGTCCTCACCAGAAGCCGACTACATGTAATGCTCAGTAGCACGAGCACACCCAAAGTGTTGGGCTTACAGGCTTGAGCCACTGCGCTCACCCAAGATGACTTTCTAAAGAAGAAACATCTGAGTTGAGACAAAAGGACAGAAAAGTGAAATTGAGAAGATTTCAGATTAGTTGACTGCAGAGTGTATAAAGTGAGAAAGAAGCAGATGATGGTGAAGAAGTAACTAGGTACAGTATCATGCAGAACTTCCAAAGCAATGTGAGAGCAGTTGGGCTTTCTCCTGAGAGGAATGGTAGTCTGTGAAAGGATTTTAATAATGAAAAAGTGATATGATCTGGTTTGTTTTTAGAAAAATTAGCTCAGGCTATGGTGTGAATGGAGTATAGCCAGGCAAGATTAGAGGTAAGGGGATCAATTGGGGGTTGTCTTGTTTATTCATTTATTCTAAAAATAAATATTTCTAGGTTGGAGGTGATAGTGTGCTGGCTACAGTAAGATCATAGAAATGGAGATGGATTTGAGAAAGATTTAGGCTTTGGTGGCTGAATGTTAGGGAGATGCATTGGGAAGAAGATGGACCTAATCTTAAATTTCTGACTTGTACAGATAAGTAGATGATAATGATGCTGTGGAGCACCTGAGTTGATATCCAGTTGATAT
Source organism: Carlito syrichta (assembly GCF_000164805.1). Taxonomy (NCBI): domain Eukaryota; kingdom Metazoa; phylum Chordata; class Mammalia; order Primates; family Tarsiidae; genus Carlito; species Carlito syrichta. The sequence continues at coordinate 575,427 of NW_007248670.1, forward strand.
CTTGATAAGTGGATTTGAAGTTTAGGAGGAAGATCTGGGTTGGAGGCACCGATCTGGAAAGTAAATAAAGTCCAGGAAATGAAAGATCACCCAGGTAGAGTATGCAGAGAGAGAAAAAGTGATTCAGCTCAAAGGTCTTAGGAACATACATGTCTGAAATGAGGATTCTGCTAATAAAACTTTTAGAATAAAAAGTTAGGACAAAAATTCAGGAAAGTATGGGCTAACAATTTCAAAACCATTGTACATGTATACTGGGACTTAAAAAATAAGTAAATGAATGGTGAATGGTGGCAGCCAGATTTCTCACTGTTGGGGAGTGAGGTTATAAATAATGATAATGAGGTTATAAATAAGGAGAAGGCTAGAGTGAACCATGTGGAACTGGATTAGAGTTTGAGACATCAGCATGAACTCATGTTTAGCTTAATACAGATATAGATACAGAAATATAGGCATGTATGCATCTATGGCCTAGTATACATACATTTATTTCTCAGCTCCGTCGGCTGAGAGTGCCTAGAAGCAATGATACCTCAGTAGCACGAGCACACCCAGCATCCAGATCTTGGTTTCTTTTTTTTGAGTCAGTGCCTCACTCTGTTGCCCAGGCTGGAGTGCAGTGGCACACGCATGGCTATCGCAGGCTTGATCTTCTGGGCTCGAGCCATTCTTCTGCCTCAACCTTCCAAGTAGCCAGAACTACAGGCATGCGCCACCATGCCCAGTTTATTTTTGATTTATTGTAGAGACAAAGTCTCACCATTTTGTCCAGGCTGGTCTCGAACCTGTGGGCTCAGGCAGTCCTCTTGCTTCCACCTCCCAAAGTGCTGGGATTACAAGTGTGAGCCACCACGCCTGGCTCAGATCTTGGTTTCTAGTACTATTTTCTACTAGAAAGAACTAAACCTCCCTGGAAAATGACTGATCTAGGGCTGGGACAAGGAATATACAAGATGAGCTTGGAATATCTTATAATGCTAGAAAGTAAAAAAAATACTCAAAATACAAAAGGACAGGGGCTTTGCAAAAGGCTACAGGAGCCAGCTGAAAGAGTATCCAATGACCAAAGCTGGAACAATTTGATCAACAAAATAAATAACATAGTATTATTGGATTATAATAAAAAACATAAAGTAAATATCCCCAAGTCTATACTGATTAAGATAAGTGATTGAATAAGTAAATGTCTCTACTTATTTATCCTGCACAGAAGAATTCCAGATAATCTATGCAGACACTTCCTCCTTCAAGGTGGTGAAACTTAATTCCCTATTTCTTGAGTGTGGTCTGCATGCACTTAGTGACTGAAAGGGAATGGTTATTTGTATAGGTCCTGTTTAAGATCAGATATCAAGGACCAAGATATTTTCATGGGATATAGCATTAAGGAATATTGGTGATCTCAGTGGGAGCAGTTCTAGGGGAGAGGTAGCTTTTTGGGCTCTTAATGTATATGACTCTAACTTTATATAATATTTATTCTGTGTATTCTTATTAGAAGATTTCATCACAAACTGACAACTCTTCAGTGTCTATCAAAAGCTCACTTAAAACATAAAAAAACCCCACATCTGATATGAGGCAGACAGTCTAATGAATATCTTAATTATGCATTCATCTCGTTTCTTGTATTAAGTCTTCAGAGAACAAAAGTGTCAAGACCGTGTCATTTCAGTCTCCCTTGACATAGAAATACCTGTGCTGAGTTCTGATTTAATGATATGTCATCTGTTTGTATAGAACCTATCTGTAAGAAACATCATTTGAATGATGTGCATTTTCTAGAATTATATTTGAAGCTAGAGTTTATTAGGTTCGTTTTTCTTTGTACATATAGTTCAGATACAAAATTTACATGTTTTCTTCTTATTGAAAAATGAAAACGTACAACTTTGAAAATTTAGCACCAAATTTGACACTCAGTGTTGCAATTTGCCAATATCATGAACTTGATAGTATCTGTTTCAGTTGTCTATTGCCATATAAAAAAATCATCCCAAAACTTTGTGACTTAAAACAACAATGATTTATTATTTTTACAATTTTGTGGGTCAGGAGTTTGGTCATGGATTGGCTATGGGATTCTTCTGCATCAGTTGGTGTCATTTATTCATCCAGTAGGTGGTTGGGTTGGGCAGTCTAAGGCTTCCTTCACATGTCTGACACTTCTGTGTACCTCTACTAGACCTCTCCACAGCATTGTGGTGTAAGGGTGGTTGTGTGTCTTCCATGGCTTCTGGCTTTCAAAGGGAGAAAGGAGAAGCTGCCAGTCTTTCCAATCTCTGCAACTTCAGAATGTCACTTCCACCACATGCTTCCTGCTGGCATAACAAGTCACAAGGCCAGCCAGGACTCAGGCACTGGGAAATAAAGCCTCATATCTCTCTCTCTCTCTCTCTCTCTCTCTCTCTCTCAATAGGAATCGCACTCTGTCACCCAGACTGGAGTTCAGTGGCATGCTGACAGCCACTACAGACTCTACCTGCTGGGCTCAGGCGATCCTTCCACCTCAGCTTTCCAAGTAGCTGGAACCACAGGTGCATGCCATCACACCCAGCTAATTTTTTTATTTGTTGTAGAGACAGGTCTCTCCAAGTTGCTCAGGCTGGTCTCGAGCCCCTGGCCTCAGGTAGTTCTTTCACCTCTGCCTCCCAAAGTGCTCGAATTACATGCATGAGCCACCATGCCTGGCAAGCCTCATCTCTTGATAGGTGGAGTGACCTGTGCACGCTGGGAAAGATGGAATTAATGGTGGCCATTTTTGGAGGATAGTATGTGGCCATACTGTCTATTACAGTATCTAATCTTTTAATGTTTACATGATTTTATTAAGATTATTCCTCATTACCTTTCAGTTTATCTTATAGCAAATCCTTTCAGAAATTTGCTGGCTTATAAATCTTAAAATTATTACCTTAATTTAAAAGATATTGGGATAATAGGATGCCCTGATGAGCTTCTTTTTGTTGTCATTCATTATAAATTTATCTTGTAATTCACTGTAAATTTAATAAGTATCTTGGATTACTTAGTTGAGAATCTTACACAATATCTTTGCTTAGTAATTGGGGCTATATTATGAGAATTTGCTCTTTTAATTACTTTTCCCTGAATTGGAAATTTTCCTACATGTGTCCATATTTTTTTCAAGTCCTGATAAACTATGTAGAGCACAGTTTAGCAAAGGCTAAAACTTTATAATTATATGCTTCATAATTTAAAAGCAGATCCTCTTTGACCTAGTAATTCTGCTTCATGAATATACAGATACAGTATAACATTGTTAGTAACAGCAAAATAATTGGAAACAGCATCATCAGTGACAGACTGATTAAATTGTGATGTATTCATGTAATATATCATGAAATCGTTTTTAAAAAGGATGAGGAATTCTATGAGAAATGGGTATGAGATGAGTGCTAAGATACATTAAGGGAAAAATAATGATGTGAAACTGTATAATATGTTACCACTTTTCTTGAAAAGTGCATATATATGCTTTGATCTGCATAGAATACCTATGAATACACAGTAAACAAGGGAGAGAACTGGATGATTGGGGAAATTTCTAATTCATCATCACTATTTTGTACAGTTTTCTTTTTGTACCAGGTACATGTATTAACTACTTAAAAAGTGCTCACATAGTTTTGTGTCGTTGTGGATGTCTTCTTGTGCAAGGTAGAATACCGGATGCAGAATTCAGGCAGGAGCAATCTAGCTTCAGGGAGCATAACCAGTAGGGAAGATTAAACACATGTATCACAAAAACAGACTGTTAGAGTTGTCATATTTGCATTGTCCAAATATTCTGCCTATTTTATTGGATTGTTTATTTTCTTATCATGATGTAGAAGAATTCTTTATATTCTGGAAACAAGTCCTTTATCAGATATTTAATTCACAAATATTTTCTCCAAGTTTGTTGCTTACTTTTACAATTTTTTTTTTTGAGTTGGAGTCTCACTCTGTCACCCAGACTGGAGTGCAGTGGCTGCTCCCAGTCACTGCAGCCTCGACCTGCTGGGCTCCGGCTATCCTTCCGCCTCAGCCTTCCAAGTAGTCAGAACTACAGGCGCGCGCTACCATGCCCAGCTAATTTTTTTATTTATTGTAGAGATGAGGTCTCACCAAGTTGCCCAGGCGGGTCTTGAACCCTTGGGCTTAGGCAATCCACTCACCTCAGCCTCCCAAAGCATGGGATTACAGGCTGAGCCACTGAGCCCGGCTTACTTTGACAATTTCATAACACTATCTTTTGAAGAGAAGTTTAAAAATTTAATAACATGTTATTAATTTTTTTCTTTTGTGACTTGTGCTTTCAGTATCATATCTAAAAACTCTTTGCTTAACCCAGAGTTTAGCAAACTATGACCTGACTCAGCCCACTTGTTGCTTTTGTAAATAAAGTGTTATTTGAACACAGCCATAACCATTTGTTTGCATATTGTCTGTGGCTATTTTTTTTTTCTGAGCATAAAGTGATATTTCTTCATCAGACAATATTATTCTGATAATAGCCCCAGGTCATACAATGAACTTCTTCCCAAATGAAAATAATAGTGTAACTTTGCATATAAATATAAATAAAGAGATGCAGAAATCCTAAATACAGTACTAGGTAATTGAGACTTGCACAATTTAAAAAACTTAACATACTAATCCAGGAATGCAAAAATAGTTCAGGATTAGGAATCTATTAATATAATTTGTCATACTGTAAATCAAATAAAAAATATATGATTCTCTGAATAAATTCTAAACTATTTAAATAAAATTCAGTATCCAATACTAATCAAATGTTTAAAAAACACTGCTAATAGTCTCTCAGTAAACTGGGACTAGAAGGACACTCTTTTTTTTTTTCCCCAAGCTGGGAAATGGGCACGGCCAGCAGCAACTGTGCCTGTCTGGCTCTGGAGTGGACTTTTTCCCCTCAGATTTTTCCCTTGTTGTATGAATGCTTTTATTTTATTTTGTACATTGAAGAAAGGAAGATGGACTAGAGATAAGAGAACAATGACGATACTTCACCTGCCACAGGTCTTGAATGCAGAGGTGGCACTGTGTGAAACATGTTGCTCTTTGCATTAACTATGTTGTGTCACAAGGTGCTTGATAATGCACCATATTCTCTTAGATGCACTATCCTGAACTCTCTGGCTCTTTCCTTGTTATGCTCCTGGGGTATATGGATTGTTTGGTAGTTGTTTATTTTGTCTCCAGTGTTTGGCAGACTTTACACATGTATTCACCCTATAGCATCTAGATTTAAATGCACAAGAAAAAAAAATCGTGCTAATTTTTAGAGCAATGTCTGCTACTTATCCAAACGACATGGTTGAGTCATGGCCTATCTAGTCCATCAGTGTCTCCACATGTCTCCTCAGAGACAGGAGGCCCAAAGAGTAAGCAGAGAAAGAAAGTCATCTAATTCCCCTTGGCGCTTGTCAACGTGCACAGTCAACTGCAGCCACCCAAGTCTGCATGCGATTTTCGGACATTTCCACTCTTTTCTCCATGTGGCTGCTTTCATGCTACAATGGTAGAGATATATAGTTGCAGCAGCAACTATATGGCCCACAAAGCCTAAAATATTTACTTTCTGGCCTTTTTGCAGAAGTTTGCCAACCTCTGGACTAATCTAGATCCCAAGGATTTTCTCCTCTGTATTCCTCTAGAAGTTTTATACTTGTGCATTTTTAATATTTAGATCTATTAACTTTTGTATAAGATGTGAGATATGGGTTGAGGGGATGAGGTTCTTCTTCTTTTTTTTTTTTTGCATATGGATTGCCAATTGTTCAGCACCATTTGTTGCAAAGACTATTCTTTTTTCATTGAATTACCCTGGTATTTTTGTAAACTCAATTAACCGTAAATACGTAGATTTATTTCTGCACTGTCCCTTCTGTTGTTCTACTGTTCTTTATGTTTAGCCTTATGCCAGAACCACAATATCTTGATTACTATAGCTTTATGGAAAGTCTTGAAATTAGTACATGTAAGTCTTCCAAATTTGTTCTTTTTCAAAAGTATTTTGACTATTCTAGGTTTTTTGTATTTTCTTATACATTTTAGAATCAGAGTGTCAGTTTTTACCCAAAAAAAAGGCTTGTGGATTTTTAATTGGGATTTACATTAACTCTGTAAATTAATTTGGGGAGAATTGACATCTTAACAATATTGATTAATCTTTGAAAACATTATGTCTCCATTTATTAAGGCTTTTGATTTCTCACTGTGTGTTTTATATTTTTAAGCACACAAATCTTCCATTTAAAAAAAATATTTATCCTAGGTCTTTCTTTTTGTTCTTTGTTGTTGTTGTTGTTGTTGAGATAGGGTCTTGCCCTGTCACCCAGGCTGGAGTGCAGGGATGTCATCATGGTTCACTGCAGCCCTGACCTCCTGGGCTGAAGCAATTCTCCTGCCTCCACCTCCCTAGTAACTGGGGCTACAGGTGCATACCACCACTGTGCCCTGCTAATATTTTACTTTTTTTGTAGAGACAGAGCCTTACTGTGTTGCCTAGGCTGGCCTCTAACTCCTGACCTCCCAAAGTACTGGATATACAGCAGAGAGCCACCTCACCGGGCCTCTAAGAATTTCTTTTAGTGCAACTATAATTGCTACTATTACATTAATTTATTTCTTTTTTCTTTTTTCTTTTTTTTGAGTTGGAGTCTCACTCTGTCCCCCAGACTGGAGTGCAGTGGCCGCTCCCGGCCACCGCAGCCTCGACCTGCTGGGCTCCGGTGATCCTTCCGCCTCAGCCTTCTGAGTAACCGGAATTACAGGCATGCACTACCACGCCCGGCTGATTTTTTGATTTATTGTAGAGATGAGGTCTCGCTCCCAGGCGGGTCTCGAACTCGCGGGCTTAGGCAATCCACTCACCTCAGCCTCCCAAAGGCGCGGGATTACAGGCTGAGCCACCGAGCCCGGCTTCATTAATTTATTTCTAAGTATTCATTACTACTGTAGAGAAATAGCATTGAATTTTGTGTGTTGACCTTGTGTCCTCCAGTTTTGTTCAATTCACTTACTAGTTTTAGTAGTAGGTCCTTTGGGATTTCCCGTAAGGATAATCCTGTCATTTGAGAAAAAAGACAGTTTTGTTTTTCCTTTTTTTCTCTCCATCTCTAGGCTTTTATTTCTTTTTCTTACATCATTGTACTGGCAGTACAGTGAAAGTACAGGACAGTGTTGAACAGGAGTGGTGAGCAGGCTTACGTTCTTGCCTCATTCTTCATCCTAGGAGAAAGCATTTAGTCTTTTATGATTATGATGTTAGCTGTAGATTTGTTGTAGATTCATGCCCTAGGTTGAGGATGTCCCTTCTGTTCTTAGTTTTCTGAGAGTTTTGAATCATGAGTGACTAATGGTTTTTTTTTTCAAATGCCTTTTTTTTAGGTATCTATCAAGATAATTTATTTTTCAGTCTGTCAATATGGTGAATTACATTGATGGATTTTTTTTAACATATGTTGAACCAACATTGCATTCTTGTGATTACTCTCATCAGAAACTTATTCAATTACATTGAACTTTTCAAAGAATTTGATTTTGGTTTGGTAGATTTTCTCCATTTTTTTCTTGTTTTCAATTTTATTCCTGCCTCCTGATTGCGCTGTGTTTAATTTGCTCTTCTTTTTCTACTTCCTTAAGGTGGAAGTTATTGATGGAAGACTTTTTTCTAATATAAGCATTTAATTCTATAAGTTTCTCTTTCTAAGAACTACTTTAATAGCACACCACAAACTTAGATATGTTGTTTTAATTTTCACTCAATTAAAAATATTTTCTATAGGCTGGGTGCAGTGGCTCAAGCCTGTAATCCCAGCACTTTGGGAGGCCGAGGCGAGAGGATTGTCTGAGCCCAGGGGTTCGAGACCAGCGTGGGCAACCTGACGAGACCTCGTCTCTACAATAAATCAAAAAATTAGCTGGGCGTGGTGGTGAGCACCTATAGTTCCAACTACTTGGAAGACTGAGGCGGGAAGATTACCTGAGCCCAGCAGGTCAAGGCTGTCGTGGCTGTGAGCATGCCACTGCATTCCAGCCTGGGTAACAGTGAGACTCCAACTCAAAAAAAAATAAAAAAATACACACACACACTAATTTCCTGTACTCTTTGATGTATGGGGTATTTAGAAGTGTGTTGTTTAATTTTCAACTCTAGAGAGATTCTTAATCTCTTCTTCAGTTATTGATTCTATTTAATTCTGTTTTGGTCAGAAAAAAATACAATATTTGATTTTAAGTCTTCTAATTATCTTGAGGTTTGTTTTGTGACCCATAATGTGGTCTGTCTTGGTAATGTTTCATGTGCCCCTGAAAAGAATGCATATTTTGCTTTTGTGTAGAATGTTATGTAAATGTTCAATTTGATCAAGTCAGTTGATAGCGTATTTAAGTCTTCTGTTTCTTAGCGATTTTCTGACTTGTTGTTCTATTGATTACTAACAGAGAATTATTAATATCTGTAGCTGTAATTTTGGATTTGTGTGTTTTTCCTTACAGTTCTATCAGTTTTTGTTTTATTTAATTTGAAGTTGTATGGTAGATGGAAGCACATTTAGGATTGCTATGTCTTCTTGATGAACTGATCCTTTATAATTATAATAGTCCCTGCTAATACTGGAAATATTTCTTGTTCTGAGGTCTGCTTTGTCAGGTATTAATATAGTAAATCTATCTTTTCTTTCCTTCCCATCCTTTAACTTTTCTGTGTATTTGTATTTAAAGTGGATGTCTTGAGGTTAGCATGTAGTTGGATCTTGTTTTGTAAATTTGATCTGATAATTTATCCTTTACAAATTTTTTTTATATTATTTTGTTTGAGTCGGTGTCTCACTCTGTTGCCCAGGCTAGACCTTCTGGGCTCAGGTAATCCTTCTGCCTCAGCATCTTGAGTAGCTGGGACTACAGGCATGCAGTACAATACTCGGCAAATTATTTTGTTTTTGTTTTTAATTTTGTTGTAGAAACGAGGTTTCACTATTACCCAGGTTGGTCTCGAGCTCCTGGGCTCAAGTAATTTGCCAGTCTCGGCCTCCCAAAGTGCTAGGATCACAGGTGTGAGCCACTGTGCCTGGCTAATTTATCTTTTTAATTAGGTGTTTAGATAATTTCTATTTAATCATTGATAAGTTTGGATTTAAACCTACCATCTTGCTAGTTTTCTGTTTTTTGAATCTTATTTATTTTTTCCTCTTTTCTTGCCTTCTATTAATAATTTTTCATGATTCCATTTTATCTCTACTCTTGGCTATTTATTAGTGGTTGCTTTGGGTCATTGTTTTTCAGCTTTGGCACTGTTGGTTTTTGGGGCCTTATAATTCGTTGTTGATGGGAGGGACGCTATCCTGTATGTACGGTAGGATTTTTAGCAGAATCCTTGGCTTCTGCTTGCTAGATGAGTATAGCAACTCCCCATCCCCAACTGTGACAACCAAAATGTCTCCAGACTTTGCTAAATGTTTCCATGAGAGTGGTGGGTGGGAATTGCCCCTGGTTGAAAAGTACTACTCTAGGGTTAAAAAGTATATGATTAATTTATCACATTCTCCTTTTAAATAATATTATGCTACTTCATATGTCATGTAATAACCTTAAGACAGAATACTTCAACTTTGTACCTCCCATTTTTATGCTATGTTGTTTACACATTTTACTTCTAGCATATAGCATATAGCTATTAGCATATAGCTATTAACCTCACAATACATAGTTATTTTTGCTTTAGTTGGTGAATAACCTTCTAAAGTAAACAAAAATAAGGGGAAAATAGACTTTTATATTTACGTCCTCTTTCCAATGCCCTTCTTCTGTTTCTTTTTTACTTTTTATAGATCCAAATTTTTTCTTGGTATTGTACGTCTGCCTGAAGAACTTTCTTTAATATTTATTGTGTCTGGAGGGAGTTCTCTCAAATTTTATTTGTCCCCAAAAATCTTTATTTCTGCCTTCATTTTTGAAAAGTAATTTTGCTGCTGGTTATAGAATTCTATGTAGTATATAGAGTTCTACATTCAGTTTTCTTTTTTCTTTCAATCCCTGAAATGTATCTACTCTATTATCTTTTGACTTACCTAATTTATTGATAAGAAGTCTTCTGCAATTTTAATCTTTGTTCTTTGTATGTAATATTTCTTTTGTCTCTGTCTTTAAGATTTTTATCTTTGTTTTCAACCGTTCAACGATGTACCCAGGTATGTTTATTTGGGACATGTGCATTTGATGTTTATCATGACTAAGGTCCTTTGGGATCTTTTGATCTCTGGTTTGTAGTTTTGGATTTATTTCAGAAAATGCTTGACCTTTATCTCTTCCCATATTTTTCTGTGTCTGGTATCTTTGTTTTCTTCTCCTGGGACTCTATATGAGTCTTAGACATTTTGATATCTGGGAAGTTCCGTACATATGAATGAGTTCCATTCTGAGACCATGTTCATAAGTCCGATTTGTTCGTAAGTCCAACAAAGCTAGCCTAGGTACCCAACTAACACAATCTGGCTATATAGTACTAGCTATATCACTGCTACTTTTACGCTTGTTTTCAGACATCCTGGCCTTGAAATAAAATACTATATTACTGTACTCTATACAGTGCTGTACAGTAAAGTACACAGAAGCACAACCACTTGTAGAAGATGCATGCTGTGACAATATATGCCCAGACACGTGAACTAACTTACGTGATTGGACATGCAAATGCATGTTTGCATCTTTGAACGTTCACAACTTGAAGGTTCATATGTAGGAGACTTATTGTAGTTACAGAGCTCCTGGATGCCTTGAATTGTATTCTCCCTCACTCTTTTTAACTTTGGCTTCATTCTGAATTTTTATTGACCTGTCTTCAAAAAGTTCACTTGTTCTTTTTTCATCTGTATTCAGACTGTTGTTGAACCAGTCAAAGGAATTCTTTATCTCTGATGTCTTTGTTTTTTGGTTTCGAACTTTTGTATTTTACTTTTTAATTTTCCATATCTCTGCTGGAATTCTCCCATCTATTCATATATGTTGTCCACCTTTTCTACTAGATTGTGTATAGTTATTTTTAAAATCTATGTCTGATAGTTTTAACAACTGAATCGTTTTTTATTTTGTTGATTGCCTTATCTCTCTCTGTCTCTCTCTTTTTTGAGTCAGAGTCTCATTCTGTTGCCCAGGCTGGAATGCAGTGGCATGTTCACGGCCACCGCAGCCTCAGCCTGCTGGACTCAGGTGATCCTTCTGCCTCAGGTGTTTGGAACTACAGGCGTGTGACAACACACCAAGCTAATTTTTTGATTTATTGTAGAGATGAGGTCTCGCCAAGTTGCCCGAGTTGGTCTTGAACGCCTGGGCTCAGGCAATCCTCTCACCTCACAATTGCTTTATCTCTTAACCAAGCATAATTTTTTCTTCCTTTTGTGAATGCTCATGGTCATTTGCTGAAGAACAGGAGAGTCTGAGGTGATCCTCTTCTGTTTCTTCTCCTGTCAGGGTATTTGTGTTAGAGGTTGAGTCAGTAGAATCAAAAGTTGAGCTGGTTTGGGATTTTATTGCCATCATTGCCTTCAGTGCACTACAGGCTTAAGATATTTCCAGCAATTGGATGCTGTTTTTTTGTGTTTAGAGTATGGCATATGGTGCTACAGGATTTTTCCCTGTGTTCCTGTATCACTCTCGTCTTTCAACAGTCTTTGCACATCCTTGCAGTAGAAGGATTTCTCTTTATGTTGTCCCGTTTCCAGGGGTAGACTGTTGTTTATTATTCTGTGCCGTGCTTGTGGAGCAGGATGGCTTATCTTTTGCTCTAGTCCAGACTCAGTTGTACTCCAGCTGTTTGTTCCTTGAGTGTCGATGGTTGGGCTTTGTCAATATTCCTGAACTCTCTTTTGCTATGTATTTGTGGTTGGTCCTGGACAGGAATAGCCTTCCTTTTCTCTAGTGGTCATAGATCTCTTCTTAGTATTGGTGCAGGATCCTTTATCTGACACTTTTTCCTCTTCCCCTCCTCCACAGTGGCAGAAGTTTGTTGTTGTTTTGCCTCTACACCCTTCCTAGCAACAATATATCTTTGTCCTGTTTTTCTCCCCTTCCCCTAGAGGTGGAGGCATTTTGCTTCTATTCTCCCCTAAAGCAATGGTTTTTTGCCTGGATCTTGACAGGAGGAGATTTTCTGTTCTTCATCTACTGGCTTGAGGCTTTTTTGTGTGTGTTAGAGAACAGTTGGGGAATCAGGCAGGGCTTCAGCCCTGTCCTTAACACATCCTGCCCATCAGCTATAATGATGCAGGGCTCTCTTTGGTTTCTTGTCCTACTTCTAGTCTTTCTTGTGAGCACCTACCTGGTCAAGGCATGTGGAAGATTTGCAATTGAGTGAAACTTTCCTCAGGTCTGGGGTCCCTAGCTATTCCAAACTGACATATTGGGTTACTCTTGTTCTTTACAAATTTGTTAAAAGTTTGAGCTGATTTTTTTCTTATGCTCTTGTATGATGGCCACTTCTTTTTCTGGGTCCTACCAAAGGTGAAACAGTTGAAGTGTGGTCTTTCCTTAGAGGAGCTTATTCCTCCAAGGAAAGGAATAAGATTTACTTGGAATTTTATTAAATGTATTTGGTTGCCTTGTGACCCCTACTCTTTGTTAGGCTAAGAGAAGTTTTGATTTTATGGTTACGATTTTTTTCTCCTTAAGGTGGTAGTGACATTCTTTTGTGGCTTCTGCGTTTTAAGTGGGAATGGAACTACTTAGAGTTCTTGACAAGGCATTGCTATTTCAAGATTCTGTTTATGCTGATCCTTCTTTAATGTTTTCCCTTTTCTGTCTGCCATTTGAGCACTTTATCGTTTAGGATTGAACCCACAAGTCTACTTTCTCCATGAAGTCTTTCCAGATTTCACTAAGTAGAATGGAACATTTTTTAACTTGTGTCTTAGAGTGTTTCATTTTTTGCAGATCAATTGAACCCTCAATGAGGTTGGGTGCCTTTCAGATTTTGAGGCCTATCACTCTGAGAACTATTTTTTGACTTTCAGAGTTTATGACTGTAACGGTTGATAAGTTTTTAGATAGGATCATAGAGTAAACTTGAGATAAAAGATAAAGTGACATACAAAGGAAGGAACTCATATTTACTAGTAGAATAAAAACTTGTGAAATTACACCACATAGCTTTCTGTGCTATTCAGTTTGTATAGTTGTTGCTCTGGACTAAATTATTTTCAGAAGCAAGACTTAAATTTATAAACTCTAATTTTTGAAAAATAGGGAATTGGTTATACAAACTAGTATATATTTACACAGTAAAATAGCATTAGAGCTTTATAAAACATATCAACCTGGAAGAATATCCAGGATATTCTGGGTGGGAAAAAAGGTGCAAAACTGAATATTTTGTGCAAGACTATATTTACAGTAAGTATATTTACATGAGGGAGGGACTGGGGGAGATAGCATGCTAAGGGTTCCTGATCCTAAACCAGGGGAAGTGAGGACCAGTGGGAAACACAAACTTCACCTGTATGTAGACCACTTATGTACCTAATCCTGACTTGTACCCCACATCTTTAAAGTTAAAAATAGAGGGGGAAAACATCACTGGAAGAATATACCATGCAAGAAACTAATAGAAGTGATGACCTATAGTAAGCCAGGGCAGAGTTAGCTCTATATAGATAATGTAGGAATGAGATTCCTCAGATACAGGTTTTTATTGATATCATTTTGATTTTGAATCATGAATATAGTATATATTTAAAAAGTTAAAAAGAATAAACATAATTATGTGGATATTGAAAAATAGAAGAAAGATCTGAAAAATATTTCAGGGCTGATAAAAAGTGTTGGCTGGGCAACCCCTTTGGGTCCCCTCCCACTGTGGGAGCTTTTCTGTCCTCTCAATAAATCCTGCTTTCTCAAAAAAAAAAAAAATGTTGGCTATTGAAATAAAATTGTATGTGACAGACTTTTATTTTACATAAACCAGATTTAACCAGCAAGAAAGTGAGTACAAAGTGTAGAAAATTGCAGAGAGAAAGCTTTTATTACTCTGGATCCAGATAGAGAAATGTATAAGAAGGGTAGCTTTCTAGCACAGTTAGAAAGGTTTTGGTTCTAGACCCAGTAGTAGTATGGATGATCACTCAAAGCAGAGAGGAACATTGTGCATAGGTAACAACTCTAACAGAAATACACAGTATTGGAGTGGACTGGGCAACCATTTCTTACTCATGAAATCACCAGTAATATCCTTGGAAACTAAAAAGATGTATTTAAGTATCATCAGGAAGAAACAGGAGATAGAAATACCAAGAATATTCTTATCACATATTAAAATATACAAAGAAACAACAATTAGTTAAACATAGTATAGCTCAGAGATTGACCTTATTATAGGGAAACAAATGAAATATACAGGAAACATTGTAAACCAAAGGACAGTGAGGATTACTTAATATTACTGGGAAAACTGGGTGGTAATTTGCAGTGCATTCTAGTTTAGAGCCAAATCTCATATCATAAATCATATGAAATGAAATATTAAAAAAATTAGTCCATGGAGTAATGAAAATCAGAGCATTATCTGCTGTTATTGAAGTGGGAGAAATTTCAAAGCAGAGAAATAATAAAAGAAGTGAAAAAGGCAATGATGGACACACTTGTCCATCGGAAAAAAAACTTTTGTTTAAGGTCCAGTGATAAGACTAAGAAAATGTTAAAAGTGACACTTTTCTGTGTCTGTTTGCAAACTGAGTCCAAAAAAAGAGAGAGAAAAATAATGCAGATTAATGAGCATCCCAAATTCAAAATGCTCCAGTGAGTATTTCTTTTGAGTTTCATGTTGGTACTCAAAAAATTTCAGATTTTGGAGCATTTCAGACTTTTGGGTTTGGAATGTTCAAGTAAATATCTGAAAATGCAAAACAATCCAAAATCCAGAACATTTCTCGTCACAAGCATTTTGTATATGGGATACTTAGCTGATATTTTTCACAGTATAAACAATTTACATATATAGTTAATGAAAGCATGAAGAAAGCCCTATTTCATCCCACCTGTACTAGGGCTAGAAGGGGTAGAATGGCAAAAGTAAAAGAAAGTGTGTGAGCTATGGGAGAAGGACCTAAATAACAGCATGTAAAGGGTTGCTAATGCAGCGTTGTGTCTAGCTGAATTTGAAGACCATAATATTAAAGCAGGATTAATCCACGTGGTGGATTTTGGTGAGTTTCTCTAACAGGTTTAGAAGATTGAGGGTGGTGAAATGGAAGGAAGAAAACATGCTAAGAAGTGAATCGACAGTTTGAGTGACAACCAAGATTTGGAAACTGGGATTAACACAGCAATCGAGTGAGGAAAGAGCTGGTAGAATGTATCTAAGGGATTGAATTTGGACTCAGGTTAGAAAAAATAGAGTGGAATATTAAATGACAAAGAGAAGACAACCAGCCGGACTTGGTGGCTCAGCCTGTAATCCCGCGCCTTGGGAGGCCGAGGTGAATGGATTGCCTGAGTCCGTGGGTTCGAGACCCGCCCGGGCAACTTGGCGAGACCTCATCTCTACAATAAATAAAAAAATCAGCCGGGTGTGGTAGCGTGCGCCTGTAATTCTGGCTACTCAGAAGGCTGAGGTGGAAGGATCGTCAGAGCCCAGCAGGTCGAGGCTGCGGTGACTGGGAGTGGCCACTGCACTGTAGTCTGGGCAACAGAGTGAGACTCCAACTCAAAAAAAAAAAAAAAAAAAAAAGAGAGAAGACAACCAGATGGGAAGCCTCAGAGAAGGAGCAGGATTGTTTGTGACAGTCTGGAAGTGTCACTCTGGAGAATGTTGGTCTCTGCTGCCTTACTCTTCACTCTAGAGCGTTCTTTTCAAGAGCCTAGAAGTTGAAATGGGTGGTCAGTGATGAGGTTGAGGTTGTAGAGGTGATTTGTTTTACTTTGTAAGGAGAGGTTTCCAGAGGTTTTTGTGGAAATGTGGGAGCAAGTGGGTAGGTGAGAAAAGCATGGAGAATACTGGGGGCATGAAAACAGAAGAGCCGGAATTGGCCAGGACAATTTGTGGTTTTGAATAAAGCCCAAAGGTGATGAGGTGGAGGAGGGGAGCCATAGGTAGAATTAAATAGTGTGAAGTTTCTGAATTGACCTGTGGTACAATGATTGTCTCTAGAGCCTGAGTCTTTGTGATCTAAAAGGAATGTTAGTACACAGTTTAATCCTGGGTTGGTAAAGCCTAAATCAATTGGACCTTAAGTAGTGAAAGCCATTAAGTTTCACATTTAAGAAGGCTCTGTTTGCGAAGTTCCCACTGTTTAGAGTTAACTTTGAGATAGAGTAGGAAGATTCAGCACTACCATTAATTTAGTAAAATCCAATTTATATATCCTACTGCCAGGGCCTCGTAATGAATAGTTGCCAGGACATTGGGTGCTTCTATATCACAGCATTCTTATCTTCTGCCGGGAATCCTGTTTCCTCTTGCTGTTCCCATTTACCTAAAATTGGGTACTGAGGTCGCTGCTGGGGTGACTTAAGCAGTTCTGATGAGTGAGTTAATAGTTGTGGGTCCCTTGTGCCCTTGGAATACCAAGGCAAACCCCAGTTTATGGCATACTTCCTTTGGGGATATGAACTTTTAAAAAAAAGTTAGCAATTATCTCTTGTTAACTGTATATATTTGTCTATTATACCTTTAATCTTTAATTTAATTTTTTAAAGACCTGTTAGTAGTGACAAGAATGGGAATTGACATTTCTTGAACAACTAAAGCATCTGTGTAAGAATCTTTGTTTGTTTACAGGGAAACACAGTGATGTGTTACAGTATCTAAAATCTCTAACGTTTTCAGTGGCCTAAATGTGTCTTCTTTCTCTTATTTTAGATCTGTCCATACTAATGGAAATATAACTGGAACTGACTCTGATGATAAAATTAAGGACCATCAGCCAAGATCATGCAGTAAGAAACTTTGTTTCCAAATGAAGGTACTAACGTTTAGAATTTCTACTTATTCTAAGGTGCTCGAGGCACAATTTTGCTTTAATTTGACTCCTTGTCAGTCGTTTTACAATGCTAGCTTCTGTATGTAGGTTTTGTAAGTTTAAAAGCTCTTGTATGTTTAGTTCTTAGGGAAGAGTTCACTTCCCCGCAGATCCCCCTCAAAGAAAAAACACCTAAGAAAAGATCCGGATTTTAAAGGAAGGTATTCCATATAATCTGGAAAGAATGTCAATTATAAGAAATATATTAAGTGCAGATTAAGACCCGGTAACTCTTTGTGTTAGAAGAACTAGAATAAATAAATATCAATTTAATATTTATTTTATTTATATCGTGATCCCTCAGATGAGCAACTGAATTCAGCACTCTGAGTTCACCTTCATCTTAGGACCTTAGTGAATGTTCTTTAGTTTGGTTTGAAACCCTAAGGAGTTTTTATTTGCCAAGAAGTGTCACTGTTACTCCCCATAGGCTGTCCCTGTAGGACTTTTAAGATCTAATGGATTAGTTTCACCAGAAAAGCAAGATATGTAATTAAAGAATAAAGTGATACTTCGAAGACATGGGGTAGATTCTCACTTGGAAGACTACATAAGACAACTGAAACAAAAAGGAAATGTAATGTCAACAGATAGCAAACACCAAAATAGTCCTCTCTGTTTTTCTGAAATATACATAAATTTCAAACAAGATAGATTAGTTAGGTATTCATGATAATGGATTCATGATACTGGAAACCTTGACTGCCTCAGTTAAAATAAATGGGTTATTTCCTAGAAGGGCATGGTATAATTGAACAACTTTTGCCAAAGAAAAATTATCTCAAATCAAATAGCAGATGAAGAAGAGTTAGGTAACTTTCTTTGATGATAAGTTTAAAAACTTCTCTGGTGGTGCCAGATGTTTTGTACTACTCTAAGTTTTTTTGGTATCATTTTGAATCAAATAGTAATGATAATTAAGTATATAATTTGCCTTACTGCCAGAACCATTTTACTTTTTTAAAAAAAATCTATCTTTCCTTTTTACTTCCACTTAAGAGCATTAGTTGAGTGCCTGAGCTTTGCAAATAATTATTCTAGATATTCTAAGAATATAAATTACTCTGTAACTTCATTATAAATGAAGTTGAAGATAGCTTTTACTCAGAATGCTTACTCTGGGACTAGGGAGACTACACCCATCTGAAGCCATTTATCTGCAGTCATAAAATAGGCACTTAAAATCATAATGTAGAATCCCTTTCAAAGTAATATGGTTAAGTTGTATATTCAGATTTTAACAAAAGTAAAGATTAGGGAATTAGGAAGTTCTTATCAGTTGAATTTTGCTGACTAATTGGTTGTGGTTATTAGCTGTTTTATTTGTGAAAGTGTCATATAACCTAAATTAGCTTGCTTTAATTTTTAAATTGGAAATCGATCAGTTTTTTATTTCCCCATTTCTTTGCAACATACACAGAATGACAGATATGCCCCTATTCATATTTGTCATTTTCCTTTTTGAAAATGAAGAAAAATTAACATTTCACAAACTTGTGCTTGGCAGCTTTACATAATACATTTGAGCAATATTTTCTTATAATTTTTTTTTGAGAGAACTTTATATTTTAAGATTATGGGATATTGTTTTTTGGGGAATAAGAGCAAAACAAAATTAGTACTTGAGAGGGTGAGTTAAGGCCCAAGATTTAGTAATTGAAAACAAATTTGGGTCGGGATGGTGGCTTAGCCTGTAACCCCAGCACTTTGGGAGGCCGAGGTGAGTGGATTGCCTGAGCCCGCAGGTTCGATACCAGCCCAGGCAGCTTGATGAGACCTCGTCTCAACAATAAATCCAAAATTAGCTGGGCGTGGTCACCTGCCTATAGTTCTGGCTACTTGGAAGGCTAAGGCAGAAGGATCACCAGAGCCCAGCAGGTTGATGCTGAGGTGGCCGTACAGGTGCCACTGCTCTCTATCCTGGGCGAGGAAGTGAGACTCCAACTCAAAAAAGAAAAAAAAAGAAAAGAAAAAGAAAATAAATTTGGCAAGCTATATTAAAGGAATGGGTATTCTTGCTACAGTTTTCTCTATGGTATGATGAAAAGAGCACATGCTTTGGCTTTTGTAGTTTTGTTTAGTTTCTTTTCTGTTCTTTCTTTCTTTTTTTTTTTTTTTTGAGTTGGAGTCTCATCCCGTCACTCAGTGCCACACTCATGGCCACTCCAGCGGCGACCCACTGGGCTCAGGTGATCCTTCCTCCTCAACCTTCCAAGTAGCTGGAACTACAGGTGTGTGCTACCACACTCGGCAAATTTTTAAAATTTATTGTAGAGGTGAGGTCTCTCCAAGTTGCCCGGGCTGTTCTCAAACCCGTGGGCTCAGGCAGTCCCCTTACCTCAGCCTTTCAGAGTGCTGGGATTACAGGCTTGAGCCACTGCGCCCGGCCTTCTTTTCTTTTTTGATTCGGGGTCGTATTTTCTGTCGCCATTGCCCAGGCTGGAGTGTAGTGCCATGATCACAGATCACCATAGTCTTGACCTCCTAGGCTCAGATAATCCTTCTGCCTTAGAGTCCTGAGTATCTAGGACTACGTGTGCACCACCTTGCCTGGCTAATTTTTTTATTTTTTTTTCTAGAGATGAGGTTTTACTATGTTACCTAGGCTGGTCTTGAACTCCTGGGCTCAAGCAGTCCTCCTGCCTTGGCCCCCCCAGGCTGGGATTACAGGCATGAACCACCATGCCCAGCCTGCTGTTTTACTTTCATACTACCTTGGGACATTGATAATATTTCTTAGTTTCCTTTTCTACAATAATTAATTTTTAGACATGATGAAAATGAAATAAGTGTATAAAGTTTTAGTGTGAAATTAATGAGTGTTCTCTAAAGACAGAGAAGGCCACACTACTAAAATCTTCTGAGCTATCCTTCTCATAGCAAAAAACAGGTCTACTCATAGTACTACTGAGAAGCTTGTAAAACCAGTTTCAAAGTTAATGGCAAATATTATACTTGGACAGAAAGTACAATGAGCGTTTGGCAAAAATCCCTTATCAAAGGTAAACCATTTGGAAAAGCAATTACTGTCATGTGCACATGCTAGTCGATATTTTGCTTTTCAGTTGGATGAAAGCACTGATGTACAGAGGACATACCAGTGCTTCATACAGATGTGTTAGTGTTTATCACTGAAAAATCACTACAGCAGAAGAATTTTTATTTTTCATTTTCTTTTCTTGATGGTGGTAGTAGTGATTGGTTGTTTTTTAAAGCCATTATAGCCTAGAAAAGTTGGATTGATTTCGTTTGATTAAAGCACCAACAACTTAAGCTGAGGAAAATGGTATACTTGCTTTTTAAGTAAAAGAGATTACACCAGGAGATCAATTCATATCCTCCTTTTTTCGGAGAGAAGAATTGACATTTTGTAATCTGACTTCTGATTATGATTTAGTTTTGAGGCAAAGAGTAAACCTTGTGGATGTAAGCAATCTTGGGCCACTAAAGCCACCTTGTTTCAGAATTTTGTGATGAAATGATCAGCAACTATATATAGTGATATATGCTAACTGTATAGGAGGAAAGGGTTTATATGTTTGTTAATTAGTTTTCTAGTAAAATGAGATTTTTTTTTTTAAACTGCTGATGATGCCATTGCTGTCATTTTCAATGGGTTTGACTTACCACATACCTTTGGTATTTCAAATAGTCTGAACTTATACCTTTATATTCACAATATCATGAGTTTTAATGTTAAGGATGAAATATAGGATTTTATAAAAGTCTGAATGGTGGTACAAAATAATTCAGTCTCTTAAGAGTTTGACCATTTCACATTTGATGATTTTATTAATTTATCAGAAAGTGTTTTATCGTGCATGTTTAAAAATTACATCCAAACTTTGAATTAGAACACGAAGAAATACTTTACAGAGCCAAAATGCAAATAGGGAATAGATTAGGAATCTTTTTGTTCCAATCTTTGAAGTTGAAGCATTTAACTTTCAGCTTTGAGTGGGATAAACTTTTTCTTGAGTACTCAAAGAAATGCTGAAAGTAGACGCCAGTGAGAAATCTTGTTGGAATCTCTGGGTCTATGTTCAATCTTAATATCCAGACTATATAACACTACTGATTTAGAATTTATAATTAGGGATTTTTAATTTAGTAGAAATAAAGAATTAGAAAGAAACCAACTGAATATGAAAATTGGTTTATGGTTTAATCTGATTCAAGGCCTGGGGGACTTGAATATCTTGCAATAAAATTACCAAACTTAGTGCTTGCCACACTAGGGTTATGGCAAAGCGACTCAGGTGCTTAATTGAATGGCTCTGACTGACCAAAGAAGATGAAATGATATGAACATGAATAAGCATCACTGCAGTATAGCAAATCATATCAAATATATTTAAATCCGTGAGTTCATAATGATACTTTAAGAAAAAACTCATTAGTGTTCTTTGGAGTGTGCTAAACAATGAATTACATCTCAGGGTAAACAAATAGTTGAGGGGAAATTGCTTTTCATAGATGCATTCTAAGTTAATAAATGAAGAAGTAATAGACTAGACATCACCATTTTGTAATGAATCTGGACCTAAGCAAAGATATCAGTGGCTGCTAATAATCACAGGAAGAAACAGATGTTGGCTTTCTCTTAAAGAAATTCTCAACACTACCTATGAAATATTATTGCCAAAAAATATCAAACCTCTACCTATAACTAGCAGTTTACAGGAGACAGAAGACAGAGAAATATGTAAAATGATACCATGGGTATGTAGTCAGCAAAATATAGGATATGGGGAATTCCTTGGGACATATTATTTGGTTTTTTGAAACAAGTAAATTGTAGGGAGAAAAAAAGAAATGGAAGAAGAAACTGTAGATTAACAGCAAAATTTGTACTTTATTTGGGTCCAGATTTGAATAAACAGTTATGAAGTAATCTGGTAAATTTGAACAAAGACTGGATATTTGATATAAAAAAGTTACTGTTAATTTTAAGTTTGATAATAATATGTACTTACATTTTTTAAAACTCCTTATCTTTTAGAGATACATACTGAAATATTGATGTATACAAAGATTTGCCTAGGATCCTGCTTCATTCTTTCTTTTTAAAAATTTTATTTTATAGATGTGGAGTACATGTCAGGAGTAGGTACATAAGTAGTCTACGTACAGGTAAAGTTTGGGCCTCCCATTGGTCTCACTTCCCCTGGTTTAGGATCAGGTACCCTTAGTGATGTTATGTGCCCTCCCCACTCCCCTGGCAATGTCTCTCTCTTGTAGTATTATGATAAATTACCATGACCCACTTATGAGTAAGAACATGTGGTATTCAGTTCTTTGTTTCTGTGATAACCAGAGTCAAGGGGAGGTAGTGAGTGGAGATTAAACAAGAGTAGCCATGAGTTCATCGTGCAACTAGACACTTATGATTTGGGGGGTAGTGGGCAGGATAGCTGGAGGGGGTAATTCTTGATAATAATCTCTAAGATTTTTTTTTTTTTTGAGTTGCCCAGGCCGGAATGCAGTGGCACACTCATGGCCATCCCAGTGTTGACCTCCTGGGTCCCAGCAATCCTTCCATCTCAGCCTTTCAAGTAGTCAGAAATATAGGTGCGTGCTACCACGCCCAGCTAATTTTTGATTTATTGTAGAGATGAGGTCTCGCCAAGTTGCCCAGGCTGTTCTTGAACGTGAGGGCTCAGGCAGTCCTCTCGCCTCGGCCTTCCAGAGTGCTGGGATTACAGGCTGAGCCACTGAGCCTGGTCTAAGCTTTTTTGAAAAATTTCATAAGAGGGTCCAAAACTACAGTTGGAATTATGTGTATTTTGCAACCTGTTTAATTCTTATTTCTGATGACTTCTTGAGTTCATTGGATGTTCTATATAGACAATCATAGTGCCTATAAGGAACATTTTTACTGTATAGTTCTTACTGTTTACCAGTCTCTATTCTAAGCACTTTATACATATTAGCTCATTAGATCCTCCTAAGAACTTCAATGAAGTAGGCGTTAACTTGCCAAAATTTACCTAGCTGGTATGTGGTAGAGCTGAGATTTGTGTTCAGGTGTTCTAGTCCTCAAGTCTTTGCTTCTTGGGTTTTTGTATCTTTCTTTATAACTTTTATTTTTAGTCACTGTACTCTGATCCTCACACCTTGCATTCTTATTGTTTGTTTTAGTGTGCTGGCCAAAGAGCCTAGCTATTTTTTTTGAAAGGAGGATTTATTGAGAGGACAGAAAAGCTTCCATAGTGGGAGGGGGCCAAGGGGGTTTCCCGGAGCTCAACTTTTAAAGACCAGTTTTCACTTACAATTCTGATTTTGGAATTATATTAATACTTAGGGAGTCCAGAGTCCAGCTGAGTTTACCCCTTTACAAATACAACATATTTACTAAGAGACTAAAAATTAGCTTAGTGTGTAGGTAGAAACCAGAGAATAAAGCGCGTCATAAAAGCATCTATTTTTTAAAAAATTATATTTCTCTCCTGATCTGTATTCATGACTCATTTTACTTTTAATTATTTATTGATTGTATTTGTCCTACTTGCCGAATTTCTTTGTGACACAGATAAAATTACCCCTCCCTCCCCTTAACTTCTACACCTGTTATGTAGTTATTACCTCCAGCTTGACTTTGCATAGGTTACATGAGATAATCTTAGGCAAAGCACTTAGTACACTGTTTGGCACATAATATGTATCTAGTAAATATGGCAGTTCATCATGCAAGTTCACACTTGCAACTAGACACTTTGGCTTAAGAGACGATTACTTCATACTTTTGTTTAAAATTGCTCTTTATTCTTTAGTTCCCTTTTGAAGTTGGGAGGGGATAATATGGCTTATTTATTTTAAGAAGTCCTAGGTCTGGGACAGGTGGGAAGAACTGTTGATAATGTATTAGTGTGGTTTAAAGAGTAATCTCTGTGTTCTCTGCAAGGAACTTCTTTATAATAGTCTCTGAGTTTGAGAAAGATTACTTAGTTGGTTACCAAAAGAACACTTGCCTATTAGGGAGTGGGGTGGGAACAATTTAGGGGAGATGTGATTGTCCCAACTCTATGGTTTTTTTTTTTTTTCTCTTTAGGCAACCACTAAGGACATTATGACATAGTAAATATATGCCTAAGGAGGCATATAGATGCTAGTAAGAAAGAAAACTTTTGGTTTTATCCTCATAAGACAAGGTTCACAATTACAGACAAGCTTTTCTAGAAGGTTCTGGAGGATGGCTATCTGAAGGCCTGGGGTAGCTAGTTAAAAGTTGTGCTGTTTTTCTGTACTTCACCACTCTCCTTCCTCCAACACACCTGTACTTGTTATTTTATATAGCAGTAAACTAAAGCAGGCTTTTAACGTATCTTTAATGGTATTTTTGAAAATGATGTTAAAGTATTTGGAAACTAAAGATTGTAGAGACACAAAAGTATCTTTCATTTTCCAAAGGACAGTTGTAATTATTGAGTGGCATAGCTATTGAAATTGCATCACCAATTACTTGACTGTGTTAAATAAGAGGATGTTTTTGAGGGGGCATAGGTTATTGGTAAGTGATGAAGCATATTGTTTGAAGAACAAATGTGTGTGACGGAAACTCATCCTCCTATCTGATCATGAAAACTCTGAGAGGAGAGATGAAATACTCCCAACTAAATCTGCATACTATGGAAGCCAAAAGGTGATGTGTAAGAATGAACATAGTAGAGAAGTGCTCAGTTGTATTTCTGTTATCAATTAGTTGGTGAAACCACTAGAGACATGTATTGTTCGGAAGATGATCTTAAAATGAGAAGAGTCTATATAGACTCTGGGATCCAGTGAAAAGAGAGAGAAAAGAAAGCTGATATGAGAAAAAACTAAAATAATGACAATAATAGCTAATATTTAATATTTGTATGTATCAGGCACTGTGACAGATACTTAATATGTTTTCAGATACTGTCCCAGTTACCACTGAAGTGTAAGTTATTATTGCATCTATTTTATGTATGAGGAAACTGAATCATAGTAATGCTTACATATAAGTTAAATTACTCAAAATAGAGTCAGGATTAATCTAACTCTTTCTCTCCGGATGAAACCAAGTTTGAGGTAAGAACCTGATCCTTAATTAGAATTTTACAAGTGAAATACTCTCCTAGTTTAAACAAACTGCAAAAACACGGATTGGGGAGATGAGGGATTTAGGGGTTTCACTAGTTCAGTATATGATGTGATGGGGCTCCTAAAAAGTTGTATAATCATGGAGATATTATTTAAAGTGTAGTGTCTCATATAAGAAAGACCAAGTTGTAATATACTACTTAGTAGTCAAACTACATTTTATGATTTTAGAGAAAAAGGAATGATAACTTATTGATTTTGATGAAGGTGTTTGATATGGAGTGATCTTTCAAGTATCTTAATTTCCTCAGTTAAAAATGATCATGGAGGCCAGGCGTGGTGGCTCATACTAGTAATCCCAGTACTTTGGGAGGCTGAGGTGGGATCACCTTAGGCAACATAGTGAGACCTCATCTCTACAAAATAAAATTAAAAAATTAGCTGGGTGTGGTGGTGCACACCTGTAGTCCTAGCTGCGTGGGAAGCAAATTCTTTTTGCTTGACCTTTGCAGGTCTAGCAAAGTAAACATAAAATCGAGAATCTCTAGGTGGGCTTGGTAGCATGTGCCTATAGTTTCAGCTGCTTGGAAGGATGGGGCGGAAGGATCACCTGAGCCCAGCAAGTCGAGGCTGCGGTGGGCATGAGCTTGCTACTACACTCCATCCTGGGTGACAGAGTGAGACTTCAACTAAAAATAAAATAAAATAAAATAATTGAGAATCTCCGTTCTTATTTTTCATATCCTGTGGATGCATTTAATGCTAATAAAAATCATAAGCCTGGAAAAGTATAGCATAAGACCCACATTGCTGATAGGGGTTTATTTAGTCACTTATGAAGCATTTAAATTTGGGATTATGTTTATTTTTCCAGTTTTTCAGTTAATGAAACATTAAGAAAATCAAATTTAGATTAAACCACCAAAGAAAACCTCAGTTAATTCCAGAAAGGCTGAAACTATGTATGTTCATTTTCTGACTACAACAGATGTTTAAAAATGTATAGCTTCAACCACTTGGAAAAATCAAACAGAAAACTTTAAAAAGTAAATATTGAGTCAAATAGGTGATCAGCTACATGATGACTGATTATTTAGCAAGATATATTATTTAGTAGATTAATAATCTTTATTAATTTCACTACTGATAAAGAAAGAAATCCATGTACTGAGCACTCAACCTCAGAATTTAGTAAAACAAACAAACCCAACAAAATAAATGTCTAGGAGAAAGACAGGATATTAGATAGATAAATGCAGAAACAAACTAGTTTAAAAAACAGAAAACACAGAAATGAAATATCTAAGAGCTGTTTATTACGTGTTAAAAACAAAATAGAAAAATACCTGAAACCTACCAAGGAAAAGATAGATATACAAAATTAGAAAAGATAAAGGAGATATAAAAACAGAAATGAGATTTTTAAAATTGTAAGAGAACACTATTTATTAACTCTAAGCCAATTTATTTGAAATGAATTATGAAACACCCAGACAGATTTAAGAAAAACTGGTTCTGGAGCCAGATTGTTTGGCCAGTTAATTCTTTCTAGCTTTCAAAGAACATATATTCCTATGGTGAAAACTGCTCTAGAGATTATAAAAAGATGGAACTATGCCCAATTCATGTTACAAAATCAGTTATAAAATGACTCTCAACAATGATTCAGGGGAGTGAGATTCTTTTTAAAAAGTTTCTATTGTAAGTACACATTTTTCTTGAAATAAAGGCAATGAGGAAACAAAATAGGAACCATAAATTTAAAACTTAGACAAAGATATCTTTTAACTTTATAATATATGGGTGGGACCCCCCCCACAACCCAGAATTTATTTATAAAGAATTGTGTATTCTTACATTTTTAAAACTTCAGTTACCTTCAAAGTACTCTCCATTTGATGCAATATGCCCATTGGGATGCTTTTTCTGCTGCTCAAAAGTGGTTTTTGAACTTGTCAAATTTTTCTTAAAGGTAAGTGGTCATTGTACAGGTGAAGTTTAGGCCTCCCATTGGTCCTCATTTTGCCCTTGTTTATTCTGCGTGGATTTTGTTGAGTCACTTGGATCTGGGTTTATGGTTTTGATACCATTTGAAAAAAATTTGCTCATTATTCAATTTTTTTTTTCTATCACCTTCTTTCTTCTAGTTTTTGGACTTCAATTACATTATGTTTCTAGAAATCACTGGTGTTTACTTCTTTTTTTGTTTTTTCCCCCCTTTGTGCTTCATTTTTTCTATTTCTATATGTATTTTCAGATTAACTGTCCAATGTGTTGTCATTCCCAAGCAGTGTAACCCATGCAGTGCATTTCAGATACTATATTTTTCATTTCTAGAACTTTCATTTGGCCTTTAAAAAAAATCTTGTACTTCTTCTCTCTTTGGTACTTTCATGTCTTACTCTACTTTTTTGAGCATATTGAAAATATAGACTGGGCTCCGTGGCTCAGCCTGTAATCCCAGCACTTTAGGGAGGCCAAGGCCAGTGGATTGCCTGAGCCTACGGGCTCGAGATCAGCCCAGGCAACTTGATGAGACCACGTCTCTACAATAAATAAAAAATTAGCTGGTCGCGGTAGTGTGCGCCTGTAGTTCCAGCTACTTGGAAGGCTGAGGTGGAAGGATCACCGGAGCCCAACAGGTCGATGCTGGAGTGGCCGTGAGCATGCCACTGCACTCCAGTCTGGGCGACAGAATGAGACTCCAACTCAAAAAAAAGAAAAGAAAAGAAAATATGTATAGTAGCCCTTTTAGCATCTCTGTTTGCCAGGTTCACTGTCAGTTCTGTATCTGTTTCTATTTACTTGTTATTCTCCTGGTTGTAGGTCATATTTTCCTTTTTATTTACAGACTTGGTAAATTTTGATTGAATGTTAGACATTGTGAATTTTGTGTTATTGGCTGCTAGATGTTGCGTTCCTCTAAGTAATACTGGTATAAATTTTGGTATGCAGTTATTTTATTTATTTATTTATTTTGAGTTGGAGTCTCACTCACTTACAGGCTGGGTCACGGACCCTGGCTGCAATTAAAGTTTTTAAGATCAGTTTGATGTCTTTGAGACTTGTTCTGCTTTGAGAAGCTTTGTTAGAGTGGGTCCAGAGCAGTGAGCAGCTTTTTTCTTCTTGAGCTAATTTAGAAGTTGATTCCCTTCTGAGGATTTTACTTGATGTCTCATGTAAGGTCTCATATCTCATGTAAGGTTTTTTCACTCTATCCGTGGGAATACAAACTATTCATAGCCTTGTATGGGTTTCAGGTATTCTTCGGCCTATTTTTGTTCAGTTGTCCTTTCCCTAAGCTCAGGTAGTTTCCTTTTAGACAGGGCAGATCCGCACTCTGCTAACAGCTTGAGGGAACGCCTGTGCCAGATCTCGGGGGCACTGTCTGTATGCAGTGTCCTTCTCTGTTATGCTGTTCCACAAATTCTGGCTGTCTAGGCCTCCTCAAGTATCAGTCTCTGTTTCCTCTACTCTCTGAGACTGTCTGGCTCTGTTTAAGGGTCCTCTCTTCCCCCTACTTTGTATTCTGGAAACTGCTTCAAGGGTGTGAGGTTGACCAAGTGTAGGACTCCATTTTTTCACCTTTTCTCAGGGATCCCACTCCTGCTCTGTTGTCTGATATCTGCAAACTGTTGTTTCATCTGTTTTATCCAGTTTTTTTGGTTGTGTTAACTGGGAGGATAAATATGATCCTTGTTACTCCATCATGGTTGTTTGTGGAAATTCTTGATTATCTTTTTCTCCTCTTCCTGTGGGTTAAGATGTGGGCCTAAGTATAAGAAGCCAAGAAACGGCTTGGCCTGTTCCCAGTGTTTCAGGTGTTTGGCTTAACTAACTGAGGCAGAGGAGTCTCTGGTTGCCTGTGGTCTGAATTCTTTGATAAAAATCAACAGGTGATTTCACCTGCTACATCTCTCACTTTTGCTCTCTGACCTAGCAGTAGGGTGGTTTATCAAGAATTATGGTATTCTGTGTTTTGGTCAAATTATAATAAGTTAAATAAGTTCTTAGTATTTTTACTTTTGATTGAATGAAGACCAATGTGTATTTGCTTTGCCTCAGCAATTTCCTTTTTATTGGTATTCACCTTTAATCAGATCTCTGGTTCTATTACTTGGTAGTTATCTAATCACTTGCCGTTTTTTTTTTTCTGCTGGGTTCTGTTTTTTTCATTTATTATATATTTTTCTTTCTTTCTTTCTTTTTTTTTTTGAGTTGGAGTCTCACTCTGTCGCCCAGACTGGAGAGCAGTGTCCACTCCTGGCCACCGCAGCCTCGACCTGCTGGGCTCCTGGCGATCCTTCCGCCTCAGCCTTCTGAGTAGCCGGAATTACAGGCATGTGCTATCACACCCGGCTGATTTTTTGATTTATTGTAGAGATGAGGTCTCTCTGTCCAGGCGGGTCTCGAACCCGCGGGCTCAGGCAATCCATTCACCTCAGCCTCCCAAAGGCGCGGGATTACAGGCTGAGCCACCGAGCCCGGCTTATTATATATTTTTCTGCATCACAATAACCTTTAGGATCCTGGCAGTTTTTTTTTTTATCTTTATGAATTATATCTTTAGTTTTGTTACCTATTCCTCTGTTCATGCTTTCCTCTACTCAGAAATGAATGATTGAATGAGTAAGTGAATAGATGTAGACACATGTATTCACACACACATACCCGCAGTGCATTTTTTCATTTCTAAGACTGTTAATTGTGATATGTAGTACAGATTTCCTATATTTTTAGGAAAAAAGAAGCACCAAGTTTATTTTTAAAAACCTTAAGGATTCACTGACAGAAGTATACATTTATCCATATAACTTCTAACTTCTGCGCTATCTTTTTTGGAATCATGGGATTGAGTCTAATCCTTTTTCACATTCTGACATGCTGCTTTTCCTCACCTGTGCTTGCTTTCTTGGTCTCTTTACACATTATAATTGCCAGTTTAATTTTGAGTCATATGGGAAATGTGTGGAATTTAACTGCTTTTCTTTTTTGGCGAAACTCATAGTTTCAGTTTTTCTATAGATAAACCGTGAATTAAATAACTTCCTTTTTTGAGTCAGCTGGAAACTTTTGACAGATTGATATCCAGCACTTGGGTGATAGTACTTCGTAAAATGCAAATTGGTCACACCAATGTCTTCCAGTTCTGATAATTCTGTGATCTATTTTGAGAGACGTACAATTTCTACTGCCTTTAATTGCCCTTGCCTGGGCTGCAACAGACAACTATTGCATCACAATAGCTTTTATTTCAGTGCTTTATCATGGTTCAATTTTTCTGAAAACATTTTCAGGCAAGTTAGTTCAAGTTAGCTCAAATGTGAGTTAAAATTCAACTGCATATGAGCTTACCTATGTAGTTAATTCAGCTATGATCATAGTTAGATTAATAGATACTTTCTAAGGGAATATATTTTTCATAGGCTTACACATGGGCAGGCATTGGCATACATCACAGCTTACTCTTTTGCTTGGCTACTGGTAGATAATTTGGATTTTTAAAAAAATTTTTGAGTTGGAGTCTCATTCTGTTGCCCAGGCTGGAGTGCAGTGGCCCGCTCATGACCACTGCAACCTTGGCCAGCTGGCCTCAGGTGATCCTTCTGCCTCAGCCTTCCAAGTAGCTGGAATTACAGGCGTGTACCACCACAGCTGGCTAATGTTTTAATTTGTTATAGAGATGAGGTCTTGCCAAGTTGCCCCAGCTGGTCTCGAACCCCTGGGCTCAGGCAATCTTCTCACTTCTGCCTCTGAAAGTGAGCCACTACACATGACTGATAATTTGGATTTTAATTTAGGTATTTCTACTAGTTTCAGAAACCTAAAGATATTATTTTAGAAAAAACAAGTATCTTTAGGATTGAGAAAATATACTTTAGTAATTTAATATATAATACTCAAGCATGAAATCTGTCTGTGGTAGAATTGTTTAATAAGTTTGAGGATGTTCAGATAGCCGTTAGGAAAACTAGTGTTGAGCCTGTCTGTATGCAAATGTTATGGCTGACATTTTTAAATTGAAAAACTAGTGAAACTGCAAAGAATAATTTCCTGAAGTAAGAAAACTGTAAAAAGTGATTGTTAGAAATTAAGCACATCAATGTGAAGAAAGCAACACAACACTAAAAAGAAAAATATTAATAATAAAGCGAAAAACATTTACAAATTTGACCTTACATGATTACTGTGAATATTATTTATTAAAATACTTACAACACTAAGATTCCAGTAACAACATTCAATAAAAATGTCTACAGGGAATCAAGTACTCATGCATTGTTTTTGAAATTGCAACAGCTCATCTGGAAGGTAATATGTAGTATATATTTTAAAAGCCATAAACATATTCAAGGCCATGGATTGATGATCCTACCCTTGGGAATTGACCCTAAGTAAATAAACCAAGGAATAAAAAAGCCGTATGTGCACAATAGTATTATTTATAATAGTAAAAGCTGATGAAAACCTAATTGACCAACAGTGGAAAATTTAATGTGTTATAATAAATTAATACCCAATAGTTTATATCATTTGCATATAAGTGTAAGTACTATGACAACAGGGACTGTATATTTTTTATTCTCTGCTGTAAAACCAGTGCCTACCTTGGCATAGGTGGCATATGGTGGATATGCAGCAATTACTATTAATAGTATTATATTTTGTAATGAACAAATCAATGGAATACAGTTAAGTTTTAAAATAATTCAAAACATACACATATAGAACCTGTTCTCAAGTACCTTAATGAGTAAGGGAGATGGGGAGCAAGTTGATTGGTGAAATTTTCTCTAGGAGTTTGAGGTGAGATTTGGATGTTTAGTAGGATATGGATTATCTTGGGAACCAAGAGTTGGGAAAGGCATTCCAGGAAGAGAGATTAGTCTGAGGAAAGGCCTAATAGTAGGAATTGACTGGAGAATAAGGTAGTAGCTGAGGTGTAGATAAGGACAGGATCCCTTGTGGTCTTGTCAATCAAGCTAAGGAGGTGGGACTTTATTCTGCAGTATGGAAAATCATTGACGGTTTTCAACAGACATTGACATTAAAAGCACTGTATAATTCCAGGAGTTAATCTGGCTTTGGTGTATAAGACAGGTTCAGTGAGGGAGATCAGTTTAAACTATGTTGGATGTAGAGTGGAGCTTCATGTGAGAAGTTGTTATGGTAATTGTTAATAAAGCTATTATGTTTTTCCTCTTGGCCTGTGGATAGAAATCTGATAAACTGCTCCTCTGCACTGTTACTTTTTTTTAAAAGCAGGATTTATTGAGAGGACAGAAAAATTCCCACAAGTGGGAGGGGACTCGAGGGGGTTGCCCACTAATGTTTATTTTTATTTATTTTAAGAGGTAAAGTTGGTTATGTAAAAGGACAGTGCTACTAGAAAATTAAATAAAATTTTAAATATAGCAAAAATTTTACTGAAGTTTTCAGCTTAAGTTGGTTTATAAAATGTTTAGGGTTAAAAATAAAACTGTCTTAAGAAGCATTTGTTGAATTATGCTGCATAAATATGTAATTCTTTTAGTCTTTTGTTTTTTACAATCTCTCTTTATAGAAGAAAACTATGTCAACTATCATTGTTCTGTCAAAAATGTTGCTAGAATATATTTTAAAAATTGTAATATTCTAGTGAAGAATCAAACTTTTAAAAATTATGAATTGAGAGCCTAGTTTTCTCTCCAGACTTTATAAAAAAAAATTTTTTTGTAGCATTTAGCATGTTAGTGACATTTGGGTAGTGAAGGTTGACATTTATAAAGCAGGTCATTATACTGAATTAGAATCTTGAAAGTTATTTGGAATATATTAAGAAGTTTTAAAGAAAGACCAACTTATTGTCAACTATTATACAAAACTAATTCTGCATTGTTTATAAAATAGAAAAATATCAAAAATGAACCCTAGATAAACATGTATGATTCTTTTTAAAAATGGTGGCTGTTTTAATCAAGTTGTTGAACAGTGTTTTGGAGCATTAATGTTTAAAATTTGGAATTAAAAATTTAAATGAAAGCTTTAGATGACCAAATGATGAATTTTTAATTCAGTTGACTATTTAGTTGATTTGAACGGTATGTTTACAAGAGTTTACCTAAATACCTAACTAACTTATTTTATGTTTTCAGGATTAAGTGGTGAGTTGGAAAGGGCTTTGACGAGTAACCGATGCTTTTCCTGATTCTGAAACTCAATAATTATTTATCAAGTATGCACTGTTTGCTCTGCATGCAATGCTGGATTTACACACTTTCATGAGCCATGGTTCTTTTCCTAAAAGGTTAACAATTGTTCATAAGCTCTGTAACAAATATTGAGATAATGGTAATAGTAATATACCATAGAAAGATTCAGATTAATTTGGAGAAGGGAAGTAAAGGGAGAGTTAGAACTTTGCAGAGATGGCGGCATGAGCTGGGACAGGTGCACAACCCCTGGGGAAAGGGAGAAAAGATGTTTTTAGGTGGGGTGTGCAGCGTGAAGTTATGCAAAGGCGTTTTCTTTCTTCTCACTAAATATAACTAAGCATTTTGATCCTTTAATTGGTGGCTATAGAAAAAAACTCGGTTATATGTAAAACCATTTCTCATAGAACTCATTTAGGATACCTTAAAATTTTTTTTTTTTGCTGGGTGTGGTGGCTCATTCCTATAATCCCAGCACTTTGGGAGGTGGAGGCGAGAAGACTGCTTGAGTCCAGGGGTTCAAGACCAACCTGGGCAACTTGGTGAGACTTTGTCTACAGTAAATCAAAAAACTAAACAGGCATGGTGGTATGCATCTGTGGTTCCAGCTACTTGGAAGGTTGAGATGGATCACCTGAGCCCAGGTGAAGAAAAATAAGTTAGAAAACTAAAGTAATTAATATCAGAAAATAAAATGCTATGAAAAAAGTAAATCAAGGTAGCAGTACACTTCCCTTTGTGGTAGAGAAGTGTTGTTTCATGGAAAGCCTGAAAGAGGAGTCGGCCATAGACCCAGCTTGTTCATTGTGGTCTTCAAATCTGACGGACACTGAACTCACTTAAATGTGGACTGACTCACTTAAATGTGAATATCTGTGGGCTTGCGATCATGATTATGACATAGAAAGTTAGAAACTTGAACAAAATAAAATAAAAAATTGGGATATGGGAGATGTAAGTACACTTTTCTAAATTTTTGTAGCTGGAATTCAGTAAATGCTATATAAAATTAAAATGTGAAATAAAAAGCATAGCACAATTGTACCAACTTCTTGTTGTTTCTCGATAATCTTTTTTTTTTTTGTTGAAACATTAAGGAATCCTTCTGACCTCCATAGTTTTTGATGAGAAAGTTGCTATAATTTTAATTGTTCCTCTGTAGGTAACACACTGTTTTTCTCTGGCTGCTTGCAAGATTTTTTCCCTCTGTCTTTAGTTTTCAGAGAATTTTATTATGATATGTTCATGTTTGGATTTCTTTGAGTTGAATCTGTTTGCTCAGCTTCTTGAATCAGCTAGTTTATGATTTTCACCAAATTTGGAAAATTGTCAGCCTTTATTTCTTCAAATATTTTTTCAGTCCATACTCTTTCTCCTTTCTTTCTGAAACTTGGAGGACATAAATTTAGAACTTCAGTAATTGTTCCACAGTTTCTTTAGGCTCCATTTATTATTATTTTTTCCATCTATCATTTTTCTGTTGTTCAGATTGAATCATTTCTTTTGATCTAACTTGAGGTTCGGTGATTCTTTCTTCTACTGTCTTCATTCTACTATTGAGTCCATCCAGTGAGTTTAATTTTGGTTATTATATTTTTTAGTGCTAAAATTTCCATTTGGTTCTTATTTATGTCTTGTATTGCATTGCTGAGACTGTTTTTTATTTGCTTCGCTAGCGTTCGTAATTGCTTCTTGGAACATTTTACTGATAGCTACTTTAAAATCCTTGTCAGATAATTCAAGCATCTGTGCTATCTTGATATTGGTGTCTGTTAATTGTCTTTTTTCACTTAAGTAGAGATTTTGCATATATTGCTTTATGTTTTTTCATAATTAGTATAATTATAAAAATTAGAATAAGAGTAAAGAAGAAAATAGAACCAATCTATCTGTATAAGCTCTCTTTCTCTATAAAGTAGAAGTAATAATAGCTACTTCGTAGGCTTTTTGTAAGACTACATGAGAACATGTGAAGTATCTAGTCCTAGCCCTGAAACATAGTAAATGCTCAGAAAATTAAGCTTACTTTGCTTTTCTTTTTTCTGATTACAGTATAGAATTTTGAAATCATTACTGTCAGCTACATAGCATTTTAAGGAAAGAAGTGAGGCTCTTTAAAGGAAGTTTTAGCTGCTTCCCTCTCATCCATTCTCTAAAATAGGATTACTTAATACAAAGATTAGCCTGCTTCTCAACACTGAATTACCACTTAGAGGGGATGGACCTTTTTGTTGTTAAACTTAAAGAGTTTCCTTCTTAGCTTAGGTTGTAGGAATTCATCTACTTTATTCTATTCTTTAGAGAGTCTTCTCTGTCTCCAACACCTATCTGGGACAGAAGTGGAAAGACATATTGTTAGTAGCTCTTCCCCTACTTTCCTGCCCAGGATGACAAGTACACTTTTCCTTTTTGTCTTTAGGATTTTACACCTAATCATTACAGACAAGCTAGAAAGAGGAAGAGGTAGGAAAGGGGTGGCAGTGATGACAGAAATAAACACAGTGGAGTAACAAAGCTTAGGAAATCCTAATTGTTCCCTAAAGCTATCAGGAGTCCCTGACTCTTGCTGGATTGGTAATTGGAAGTTCTATTGGACTGATGTTTCTTAATTTTTTCAAGAACAATTTTTTTTTTTTTTTTTTTGAGTTAGAGTCTCACTCGGTGGCCCAGACTGGAGTGCAGTGGCCGCTCCCGGCCACCGCAGCCTCG
>NW_007248670.1:611453-647075 GCF_000164805.1 Carlito syrichta
CTCGAACCCGCGGGCTCAGGCAATCCACTCACCTCAGCCTCCCAAAGGCGCGGGATTACAGGCTGAGCCACCGAGCCCGGCTTCAAGAACAAATTTTTAATGAAAACTCTTTGACCCTTTGATAGAAAGCTTTTCCTGAGGAAGTGATATTTGAGTTGGGTTCTGAGAGATGAGTTAAGAATTACTAGATGAAGGAGGAAGAGTGTGCCAGGCAGACAGAAGCAGCATATCTATCTAAAGTTCTTGAATTAAGGGTAGAGCAGAGCATATTTAAGGTACTAAAATAATGTCAGTACTGTAATAAAGGTAGTGTGGTATTAGCAGAGGGCTAGACACATAGATCATTGGAACAGATTAGATAGTCCAGAAATAAAGCCCACACAAATATGGACTTTTTTGGGACAAAGGTACAAAAGCAATTCAGTGGAGAACAAATAGCCTTTTTAGTAAATAGTATTGGCTTTGAGTTCATATGCAAAGAAATGAATTGTGATTTATACTTCACATCTTATATAATAATTAACTTAAAATTTATCAGATCTAAATGTGAAGCTATAAGTCTTTTGGAAAAAATAGGAGAAAATCTTCATGACTTAAAGTTAGGGAAAGAATTCTTAGACATGACACCAAAAGCACAATCCATTAAAGAAAAAAAAAATGATAAATTGGACTTCAGTAAAAATTAAAAGCTTTTGGTTTGTGAGAGACATTGTTAAGAGAATGAAAATATAAGCTACAGGTCAAGAGAAATTATTTGCAAATCATACATCAAATAAAGAACTTGTATCAAGAATATATAAAGAATTATCAAAACTCAGCAGTAAGGAAACAACCCAATTTACATACGGGAAAAAGACATAAGCCACCATTTCATCCAAGCTGGCCTAAGGTTGGTAAATAGCACATGAAAAGCTGTTCAAAAGCATTAGCCATCAGAGAAATGCAAATTAAAACCATACATACCCATTTGAATAACCAAAACAAGAAATAATGACAATACCAGGTGGTGGCAAGGATGCAGAAAAAGTCGAATTCTCATACATTGTTAGGAACTATGAAAAATGATACATATATTTCCTTTAACAAAGGAAATGTGAGAATGACTTTATATTTTCGGCAAAATTGCAAAGATAGTACAGGGTTCCCGTATACCTCAGTTTCCCATTGTGTTAACATCTTACAAAGCCATAATATATATGTCAAAACTAAGAAACCAATATTGCTACATTACTTTTCACATTTTATTTGGGTTTTCCAACTAAATATAAATATAAATAAAGATTCTGTCCCAGAATCTTATTCAGGATCCCACGTAGCATTTAGTTATCTTGTTTCCTTACTCTCCTCTGGTTTGTGATGGTTTTTTTAGTCTGTCCTTGTTTTTGATAACTTTGACACTTTTGAGGGGATTAGCCAGGTATTTTGTAGAATGTCTCCTGATTAAGTTTGTCTGATGCTTTTCTCATAATTAGGCCTGGGCTATGGTTTTTTTGGAGGGTGGGGAGGGGG
This sequence comes from Carlito syrichta, assembly GCF_000164805.1. Taxonomy (NCBI): domain Eukaryota; kingdom Metazoa; phylum Chordata; class Mammalia; order Primates; family Tarsiidae; genus Carlito; species Carlito syrichta. Next base: position 612,963 of record NW_007248670.1, read on the forward strand.
AAGAATACCACAAAGGTGAAGTATCACCTCATGTCAGGGACTACAATATCAACATGATTACAACTAGTGACGTTAACCTTACCAATTGTTTGGTACTCTGGAAAACAGTTAAACATGCACTTACTAGTAATGACACCCTGGATATTCACTCTGGATATTCAGTAATTTTTTTTTTAAAGACAGAGTCTTTGTTGCCCGGCTGGAGTACAGAGACATGATCATGGCTCACTACTGCCTCGACCTCTTGGGCTCCAGTGAGCTTCCTACCTCAGCCTCCTGAGTAGCTAGGACTACAGCTGTGCACCATCATGCCTGGCTTATGTATTTTTTGTAGAGACGATGTCTTGCTCTGTTGCCTAGGCTGGTTTCAAACTCCTGGGCTCAAACAATCCTCCTGCCTTGGCCTCCCAAAGTGTTAGAATTGCAGGCATGAACTATGGTGCCTAGTTAAAATGTTAATGTTCACACACAGGCCTATATGCAAATAATAGTAGCTCTATTTATAATCACCAAAAAGTGGAAATGACTCAAGTGTTTTTTAATGGGTGAAAAGATAAACTGTGGTATACCCACAGAGTGGATTACTACTCAGCAATAAAAAGAAACAAATTATTGATACATGTAACAATGGATGACTCTCAGAGGCATTGAGTGAGACAATAAGCCAGTCTTAAAAGATTGCATATTACAAGTTTCCATTTATATGACATTCTATTATATGACAAAAATACAGAGCCATTCTGATACAGAACAGTTAAAGGTTAGGTATTGTGAGAGGGTGTGGCTATAAAGCATGAGTGAGTTTTTTTGAGGGAAGTGGAGGGCTTCTGTATTTTGCTGGTGATGGTAGTTGTAAAACTCTACAAGTGTTAAAATTCATAGAAAGGTACTCATAAAAAGTCAGTTTTACTGTGTGATAACTTACAAAGTACAATTTTATTTTATTTTTTATTTTTTGAGTTGGAGTCTCTGTCACCCGGACTGGAGTGCAGTGGCCACTCCCGGCCACTGCAGCCGCGACCTGCTGGGCTCTGGCGATCTTTCCGCCTCAGCCTTCCGAGTAGCTGGAACTACAGGTGCGTGCTACCACACCCAGCTAATTTTTGATTTATTGTAGAGATTAGTTCTCGCCAAGTTGCCCAGGTGGGTCTTGAACCCGCAGGCTCAGACAGTCCATTCACCTCGGCCTCCCAAAGCGCTGGGATTACAGGCTGAGCCACCGAGCCCGGCCACAAAGTACAATTTTAAAAAAAGCAAAGCTAAAGAAAAAGGACTGCATAACTGGAGCATAGACAGCAGTAGCAAAAATGATATAGAGTAGAACCAAAGAGTTCAGAGGAACCCATATCATTTTGTTCTTATAGAACTTATAGATTGTAATATTCTGGGAAGCTATTGAAGGGTTTTATTTTGTTTTATTCCTTTTTTTTTAGAGACAGGGTCTTACTCTGTTACCTAGGCTGGAGTGCAGTGGCACAATCACAGCTCACCGCAACGTCCAACTGCTGAGCTTAAGTGTTTCTCCAGCCTCAGCTCTCTAAGTTAGCTAGGACTGCAGTCACGTATCACCATACCTAGCTAATTTTTAAATTTTTTGTAGAGATGGGGGTTTTCTATGTTGTCTAGGCCAGTATCAAACTCCTGGCCTCAAGCGATCTTCCTGCCTTGAATTCCTAAAGTGCTAGGGTTACTACCTTGCCCAGCCTGTTGAAGGGTTTCAGATTTTAAGGCAATGACCTAAACAGGTTGAATTTTTATTAAGATTTCTTTAAAATTCAATGTGGACAATGAATTGGTAAGATAAATTGGAGATATAGGAGAAAGAATAGAATATAAGCATCCTTTTTGCATCTTTTCCACAAATTTTTGACAGAGTTCAATTCCTTAAGTTTTTTTGTTTTTGTTTTTGTTTTTTTTAGTATTAGGATCATTGTGATGAAAAGGATAGATATAATTACAACAACTTCTTTTTTTTGTTGGAGTCTCACTCTGTCGCCCAGACTGGAGTGCCGTGGCTGCTCCCGGCCACTGCAGCCTCGACCTGCTGGGCTATGGCGATCCTTCCGCTTCAGCCTTCCAAGTATCTGGAACTACAGGCGCGTGCTACCATGCCCGGCTAATTTTTTATTTATTGTAGAGATGAAGTCTCGCCAAGTTGCCCAGGCAATCCACTCACCTTAGCCTCCCAAAGGCGCGGGATTACAGGCTGAACCACCGAGCCTGGCTGACTTCTTTGTTTTTATACTTTTGGCTCTTTAAGATACAACCCGTATTTATATACTTTATACTCTGCTGTTTCTTATGAATAAATGAGAGTAACCAACTAACATGATATTGTCTAGATGTGTCTAGCCAATATTTGGTTTCGAAAGTATTGACATCTTTTACAAATATCATGTATACAGTTCTTGGACTATTATTACACTTGCTCTTATTTGGTAAAAATCAGTGGAAAATTAAAGAAATTCAGCTGATACTGGTTATTTATGTAAGATGTATAAATTGAATATTAGTTAACACTAAGATGAAAATTATAATTTTTTGTTTTAGTCAGGTAATTATTAGATTAAAATATTAACTATGTTCAGTGTATCAAGGAAGAGGACAGAATTTGAAGAGAATGTAGAAATGTTGGTATTATATTGTTGACAACTGGTCAGGTGAAATTAAGGACGTGTTTTTTCACCTTCTAATAGCAATCTTTGATAAATTGTCACACATTTTATATTTCATAAGTAAGTTTTCAGAAGTATATATAAAAATGTAAAGCATTTCCTATAATAACAGCAATGCTATCAGAAAATCTGTTAGGTCAAACCTCATGAAATTGCCATATTTTTAAGGTAAAAAATGATAGAATATTGTCAGTTACATGTGGCTTGACCTAATATTATTTCCCCAGATTGATTGTGTTCTTATCCATAAGATTGATTTTTAATATAAAGAAGGGTATATTGTGTGGTTAATTTTCTTGGAGATGGTTCTTGGTTCTGTTTCTGTACAGAAGTAAAAAAAAAAAATTTGCTGATTTGCAAAGAGAATAAAAATGTGAATTGGTGTTTTTTTTTTAAATAAATTGTATCTATAGAAGTAGTTCTCCTTTTTGAAATATTAAAAAGATAGACAAAGTCTGTTTTGGGCATTCCTACAGTCTTGGTTCTTTACTATTCTCTTAATTACTAGTTGCTGTTAAACACTTGGTGTCTATTTTTCCAGCTATTTTAAATTCATTTATATATGTACATATACATATATATGTAAACCTATACGTTGATATATGTACACATTTACATATATAGATATACTTGTCGGAGATATATAGTATGTTGTGGGGTTTTTTAAATGGTATATTGATATAGTTTGACAATATGAATTTTTTTCTCTATAGTGTGTTTGGAATTAGTTTGCATAGATCTGTTTTGTTGTTTTTCAGTTTCTGCATTGCATTTTGTACTATGGTTGTGCCATAGATACTGCAAGATAGTTTATCTTTTTTCTTTTTTAGACATGGTCTTGCTCTGTCATCGAGGCTGGAATGCAGTGGCATAATCGTAGCTCACTGTAACCTTGAATACCAGGGTACAAAGGATCCTTCCACCTTCCAAGTAGCTAGGATTATAGATGTGTGCCACCATACCTGGCTAGTTTTGTTTTTGTTTTTTTCTTTTTAAGTAGAGATGGAATCTTGCTATGTTGTCTAGGCTGGCCTTGAACTCCTGTCCTCAAGTGATCTTCCCACCTTGGCCTCCCAGAATGCTGAGATTAACGGCATGAGTTACCATGCCCTGCCAGTTTATAATTTTAAAAAATTACAGACAGTGAAGAAACAAATAGCTTTGTATGTGTCTTCTCATGCTCCTACATGAAAATTACTTTAGGGGTAGATAAAGAGATGTGGAATTGCGGAGTCATATGGTATATGCATTTAAAATGTATTTTATTATGCAAAATTTCATACATATGCCAAAATAGACAAAATAGAATAATGAACTTCTATGTAGCTTCAGTAACTATCAATCTCTGGCCAGTCTTGATTTATCTGTATTCCCATTCATTTCTATACTCTCATAATTTGAAACAAATCCAGACATCATGTCATTTGATCTGTAAATATTTCAGTATACATCTGAGAAAAATAAGATTTTCTCTTTTTTTGAGAAAGAACATAATCACGGTATCATTACACTTAAAAATTAAGTTATTTAATATCATTAAATATTTAGTTGGTTATTCACATTTTCTATTGTTTTAATGTCAAAAACATTTTTATTCTGTTTTTTATATTTGAATTGGGATCCAAATAAGGTTCACATTGTGATTGATTGATACGCCTTTTTAAAAAGTTCCATTTAATGTATTTACTACCCCCAAATCTACCCTTGTCCACAGGTCTCTGTCTCCATCTTTCTTTGTTTTTTGCTGTTTTTTTTAAATTCTTGCAGTACTTTTTTTTTTTTTTTTTTTTGAGTTGGAGTCTCACTCGGTCGCCCAGACTGGAGTGCAGTGGCCGCTCCCGGCCACCGCAGCCTCGCCTGCTGGGTTCTGGCGATCCTTCCGCCTCAGCCTTCCGAGTAGCCGGAATTACAGGCATGCGCTACCACGCCTGGCTGATTTTTTTTTTTATTTATTGTAGAGATGAGCCGCGGGTTTAGGCAATCCACTCACCTCAGCCTCCCAAAGGTGCGGGATTACAGGCTGAGCCACCGAGCCCGGCTCCTGCAGTACATTATTTGAAGAGACAGGGCTGTTTGTCCTGAAGACTTCTACACTGGCTCTTGCTTATTGTGTTCTCATGGCATTGCTTATTTAGCCCATTCTCTGTTCTTTGTATTTCCTGTAAATTTTTAGTCAGGTGTAGTGACTTGATAAGATTCAGGTTTGATTTCTTTTTGTCAAGTCTGCTATATAGAAAGTGTTGTGATCTTCTGTGACTTCTCACAGAAGTGATGCTTGCATTTTTAATTTGGAAAATACTGCCAGATTGTCTTCCAGAACTGTAGATTCAAGCTTTATGTTTATCATTAGTATTTAAGAGTATCATTTCACATACTTGTGACGTCTTATCAAGCTTTCAACATTTAAAAAATCTAGTGTAAAATATCTTCTAACATTTATTTTCATAATTACTAGGTTCTTTCCCCTTTTTTTACATTTTAGCATTATTTGTATTTACTCTGATGGTAATAGCCTATTCACACACATCTTTTGTCTCTTTTCCTGTTAGATGTTGAATATTTTTTATATTGACTTGTAGAAATTTTAAAAAATTAATTATTTTTTTTAGAAACAGGAACTTACTCTGCCACCCAGGCTGGAGTGCAGTGGTTTGATCATAGCACAGCAGTGTGGAACTCCTGGACTCAAGCTATTCTTCCACCTTGGCTTCCCAAAGTGTTGGGACTACAGGCATGAGCTACCATTTCTAACCTTTTTTTTTTTTTTTAATAGCAATAGAGTCTTGCTGTGTTGCCCAGGTTGATCTTGAACACTTGGCCCTAAGCAGTGTCCCGCCTCAGCCTCCCGTAGTGCTGGGATTACAGGTGTGAGCCTCTGCGACTGGCTGACTTTTACAATTTGTTTAGATCTTTTGATTGCTTATTCTTTTTTTCCTATATAATGTGAATTATTTTCTCTTATATGTGACTTGTCTTTCATTTTGATTACATTTTCCTTTTCTATACAGAAATTGTAAAAAAGGTAAGATTTATTTATATTTTCCTTTTTATTTTATGCGTACTTTTTAGTTTATTTGAGAAAGACTTCATTGCCCAGAAGTTTAAAAAATATTCATTTGCACTTTAAAAAAAATTGTGGTAAAAATCACTTAACATAAAATTTATCATCCTAATCGCTTTAAGTGTACAGTTTAGTAGTGTTAAGTTTCATGTTGTTATGCCACAGATCACCATAACTTTTTCATCTAGCAAAACTGGAATTCTATACTCACAAAAGAACAAATCTTTATCACCCTCTCCATCTCACTTGTACTTTAAAAAAAAAATCTTGGACTGGGCATGGTGACTCAAAACCTGTAATCCCGCACTTTTGGAGGCTGAGGTGAGGGGATTGCCTGAGCCTACAGTTTCAAGGACAACCTGGGCAGCTTGGCGAGACCCCATCTCTACAATAAATCAATAAAAAAATTAGCCAGGCATGGTAGCACGCGCTTGTAGTTCTGGCCACTTGGATGCCTGAGGCAGAAGGATTACTGGAGCCCAGCAGGTGGATGCTGGGATGGCTGTGAGTGTGCTACTGCCCTCCAGCCTGGGTGTTAGAGTGAGACTCCAACTAAAAAACAAAAAACAAAAAACCTTGAAATTTAATTTTCATATTTTGATATTTAATCCACCTGGCATTTTTTAAATGATGATGTGGAGCATAAATCTTTTTACTTTTATTCACATAACCTGCCAGTTGTCTCAGCAGCACTTATTGAATAGTCTGTCTTTCCACTAATACCATATGTATCCTTTGTGTGATATACTAAGGTCCCATATTTACAGGTGTCTGTTTTTACAATTTCTGTTCTGCCCCATTAATCTGTTTTTGTAGTTAGGTAATTATATGCTATTTTTTAGGTAATTGTATGCCATTACCACCTAGTTCCAATTACTGTAGCATAAAAATAGTTTTTGATATCTAGTAGTACAAGTAATTGCTTTGTTCTTTTTGGAAATGGTCTTTGTATTAATATATATATGTACTATATGGATATACATGTCTTCCTCTATATTTGTAAGCAGTTTCATTACAGGCATGAAAAATTATTTCAGGATGTTATTTGGATTTATATATTAATTTGAGGAGATTGAATATCTTTATTATGTATATTGACTATTTCTCCATTCATATTGGGGAGTTTTATTCTTTTTTTTTGAGTTGGAGTCACTCCTTTGCCCAGGCTGGAGTGCCGTGGCACACAGTCTCATGGCCACCCCAGCATCAACCTGCTGGGCTCCGGCAATCCTTCTGCCTTCCGAGTAGCCAGAACTACAGATGCTTGCCATCATGTCCAACTATTTTTGATGTTATTGTAGAGACAAGGTCTCGCCACGTTGCCCGGGCTGGTCTCGAACCCGTGGGCTCAGGCAATCCACTTGCCTCGGCCTCCCAAAGTGCTGGGATTACAGGTTGGGGAGTATTATTCCTTTGGAGACTTTTCTGTGAACACTTTACAGAGTTTATTATTCTTAGGAGATTTTTATTTTTCTTTCTTCTAAAAGGGGGTGATTTTCATTTTTTAAAAAAAGTTGTAGTCTACCCCTTCCCAGTTGATTTCTTCTTACCCTACTCTATGTTTTCATAGCATTTATCACTTTATACTAGACTATATAATATACTTGTGTCTTATGTTTGTTGTTATTACCTGTTTTTCTCACTCTCTTCCCTAACCTAAAAGGACAGGTATTCATCTTTTATTTCATGACTTCATACTGTGCACTCATATTAATTCTAATAGAGTTTTACTTGATTCTCTTTGAGTTTTTAGGGATAGATTTTTATATTATATGCAGATAACTTTTAGGGAGGTCTTTTCCTTTCTAGTAGTAATCTGTTTTGTTTTGTCTTTCTTGTATTGCAGTGGCTGGGACCTCTAGTACTATGTTGAATAGTATAAGTGATTTCCCTCATTATTATTTTGTTCTTAACATACCTATGAATATATCTTTTTTATTATTAAGTATAATAAAATAATATACTTAATTTAGTTTACCATGGGTTTCTGGTAGATTTTAACAAAGTAAGGAAGTACTTTTGTATTCCTGACTTGCTCTGAGTTTTTACTTTTGAATTTTCAATTTTATCATGAGAAAAGCTCACATTAGTTGTGTCTAAAAGAGTTTTCACCATTTTATAGATAATGCCACCAAGGAATGGGAAAGTTGAACAGATAGTGGGTTGCTAAAAAAGAGAAGCTGCGAAAGCTTTTTGCACCCTTCCATGGGTGAGAGACTGTGGATGTTCAGGGTTAGAGCTTGAGCTAGAGCGTGACCAGCCAAGATCCTGAAGAGAAGATGATTACAGAGAAGTGAGCTCAAAAGTCTGAACCATGTTTCCCCTGGAAATTGTCCCAGCTTGGTAAGCAGCAAAAGCCAGTAGGCAGGAAAGCTGAGCAAAAAGTGGCTGCTAATGCTTTGAAGTTCAGCAGAGTCTTGAACAGTTTCATGATGATAAGAGAAGAATTCTAGCGAACACCCTATGCTTTCAATGGAAATCTCTAAAAGATACACCTCAGCAGTAGGGGTGAACCAAAAGTAGACCCGGTTTTAATAAGATTGAAAGTGAGCTCCAAATTTGCTCAGTCTCTGATTGGATTAGCTCCCACTGCCAACTGGAAACTAAAACTCTTACTGAATATTGATATCCTCTACAGTTTTTAATGACACAGTGTCTCACATTCATTCTCCAGATTCCAGGCATGCCAAGAGTTAGTAACAGGAAAAAAAAGAGATGTAGAAATAGACACAGATGACCAGGTATAGACTTCACTGAAAAATGTTATGCCACTTTCTTCATCCTGCCTTTGTTTCTGATGAGATAATTGCTGTTATTTGAATTGTTTTCCCCATAGGTAAAGCATTCTTTTCTCTCTTGTTGTTTTCATTACATTTTCTGTTGTGTTTAGTTTTCAGAAGTTTGATAATAATATTCCTTGATGTGAATTGCTTTGGGCTTATCCTGTTTATAATTCACTCAGCTTCTTGAATCTGTAAGTGTATGTATTTCTGCCAAACTTGGGAAATGACCAGCTTTTATTTCTTAGAGTACTTTTTCAGCCCTTCACTCTTTCTTCTCTCCTTGTAGGGACTGATTCCTTGACAGAATATAGCTCTTTTGTTATAGTCACACAGTCCTGAGGCTCTGTTTATTTGTTTTCAGTCTACTTTCTCTCTGTTGTTCATGTTGGATAGTTCTTATACTATTGTCTTCCAGGTCGGTGATTCTTTCCTCTGTTTATTCATTCTACTGTTAACGTCTATCTATTAAGTCTTTTGTCCCAGCTGTTGTATTTTTTCAGTTCTGAAATATCCATTTGGTTCCTCTTTATATCTTTCTTTCTTTTCTGTATCTATGTCTTCTTTATATTTTTCTTTTTGAGGCTTTTTTGTTGTTGTTTCAAGTGTGTATGTAATTGCTCAAGTATAATGGCCACTTAAAAATCATTTTCATGCTGGGCTCGGTGGCTCAGCCTGTAATCCCATGCTTTGGGAGGCTGAGGTGAGTGGATTGCCTGAGCCTGCGGGTTCGAGACCCACCTGGGCAACTTGGTGAGACCTCATCTCTACAATAATTTAAAAAATTAGCCGGGCATGTTAAATTACAATAATTTTAAAAGTGCCCGCCCGTAGTTCCAGCTACTTGGAAGGCTGAGGCGGAAGGATCGCCGGAGCCCAGCAGGTTGAGGCTGCGGTGGCCAGGAGCGGCCACTGTACTCCAGTCAGGAGACTCCAACTAAAAAAAAAAAAAAGAAATCATTTTCAGATAATTATCTCTATCTCCTTGGTATTGGCATCTATGGATTTTTTTTCATTCATTTTGAGATATTCCTGGTATGATTTTCATTTGATACCTGGATGTTTTGGGTATTTTGTGCTGAGACTCTGGGTTTGTTTTTTTTTTAAGTGAGAAAGGATTTATTGAGAGGACAGAAAAGCTCCCACAGTGGGAGGGGCCTGAAAGGGTTGCCCCTAGACTCTGGGTCTTATTTAAATGTTCTCATTTAGCTGACTTTCTCTGTCACTACTCCAGCATAGGAAGGAAGAATATGCTGGACCTCACTATTGCATTGGGATACACAAGCCCAGCTTTCCTACTTTGCCTCTCTTGACACTCAAGTTGAGGGGAGGGGCTTTGTTATGACTGGTCACAAATGGGAGTTCTGGCCTCCATTGACTCCTCCTTGATCAAAAGGGACAGAAATACTTCATTACTATTCCCCACATGCCTCCACGAGGGATGGTCTCTTTATTGTGTGATGGTGAAAGACCTGACTCACCACTAGGACTTCTCTGAAACTAGTCTATGGCAGAAAGAGAGGAGGGCACCTTATTACCATTAGGTGGAAGTCCAAGCTCTTCATATTGTCCCAACTGTTGCTGTAGCGGGTGGAAATTTCATTTTCACCTGGCGGGGGCCAATTTTCTACTGACTTTCTGTGATACCACTGTTGTGCAGAGAACTGGGTGCCCTATGCAGCTTAAAAAGGATAGAAATTAGGCTCCCCATTTGATCTTTGCTGCTGGGGGTGGGACTATAGGGTTGGGGTTTATTGTTATTGTTTTGTTGGTAATATTTGGCTAAGTATAATGACCTTTATCTAGATTGTCCCTTTCCTGATCCTTTGGCTAGGGAGCAGGATTTTGTTTTGTTTGGTTGGTTGTTGGGGGAGTCTGGTTCCATGGGTGGTTCTAGTCTGCCAACTTCTTCAGCTCCAAGTCTAGACTATATAAGGTATAAAAGAAAATCCATAGAACTCACTACTGTGTCATTTTCCTTGGATTCTGAGATCCATTCCTGATCTGCTTTCTTTCTACTTTCAGAGTCTTCTTGTATTTGTGATAGATAATGTTCAGGGCTTTTAGTTTTACCTAAAGGAAGAAATAGGGGAAGTACATCTGCCTATTTCAGCTTTCCAGAAGTGGAAAATGTCTAGTACTTTTAATTCTTAATTGTTTTATTTTCAGTATAATTAAAATTTCCTTTTTGTCTGTCATATGCTTGATTGCGTAGAATCTTGCCACTGTGGCTCATTTTTAGGTCTTAAATTTTTTTTTTTTTTTTTTGAGTCTCACTCTGTCACCCAGACTGGAGTGCAGTGGCTGCGCCCGGCCATCGCAGCCTTGACCTGCTGGGCTCTGGCGATCCTTCCGCCTCAGCCTTCCAAGTAGCTGGAACTACAGGCCTGCGCTACTATGCCCGGCTGATTTTTGATTTATTGTAGAGATGAGGTCTCGCCAAGTTGCCCAGGCGGGTCTCGTAAATTTTTTTTTAATGCAAGTTTGGTTCATCTTCTAGAAATAGAAGTTTTAGAATTAATCTTCTAATCTTAAAAATTATTTTGTAGAAGGAGTAATAATTTTTCTATATTTTCATATAAGAAGAAACAAGGAAGGTAATTATATAAGTTAAGGGATTAATTCAGCAAGAAGATATAGCAGTATTGAATATGTATGTACCTGGAATGGGAGCACCCAGATATATAAAGCATGTATTGTTAGAGCTAAAGGAGGGGATAGACCTGAATATGAATAAGTTCTGCATTACCGTGATACCACAGCCAGATAAATACATGACAAAAATATAAAACTACAGACCAATATCCCTTATGAATGTAGATGCAAAAATCCTCAACAAAATACCCCACTCTCAACATTAGACAGATCATCTGGATAGGAAAATCAACAAGGAAACATAGGACTTAAATTGTACTATAGACCAAATGGACCTAATAGACATTTACAGAACACGCAATAGCTTCAGAATGCACATTTTTCTTATCTGCATATGGAACATTCTCTAAGATAGACCAAAAGTTATGCAACAAAACTAGTCTCAAAAATTTTTTAAAAATGGAAATCATATCAAGTGTTTTCTCAGATCACAACAGAAGTAAACTGGAAATCAACAATAAGAGGAACTTTGGAAACTGTGCAAATACATGGGAATTAAAAAACATGCTCCGGCCAGGCTTGGTGGCTCAGCCTGTAATCCCATGCTTTGGGAGGCTGAGGTGAGTGGAATGCCTGTGCCCGCGGGTTTGAGACCCGCCTGGGCAACTTGGCGAGACCTCATCTCTACAATAAAATCAAAAATCAGCCGGGCGTGGTAGTGCGTGCTTGTAGTTTCAGCTACTTGGAAGGCTGAGGTGGAAGGATCACTGGAGCCCAGCAGGTTGCACCCCACCACTGCACTCCAGTCTTGGGTGACAGAGTGAGACTCCAACTCAAAAACAACAACAACAACAACAACAACAACAACAACCAATGCTCCTGAACAACCAATGGGTCAGTGAAGAAGAAAATAAAAAAATTACTGAAACAAATGAAATAGAGACACAACACACCAATACCAAGGGATACAGCAAAAGTAGTACTAAGAAGAAAGTTTATAGCAATAAACATCAAAAAAGTAGAAAGATTTCAAGTAAACAACCTAACACTGCACCTCAAGTAACTAGAATAAACCAAACACGAAATTACTAGAAAGAAGGAAATAATAAAGAACAGAGCAGAACTATACAAAATAAGGGCTAAAGAATTAAAAAGATCCAAAAAAAGTTGATTTTCTGAAAAAGATAAAAAAAATTAACAAGCTGTTAGGTAGATTAAGCAAAGAAGAGAGATGTCCCAAATAAGTAAAATCTGAAATAAAAATAATTATTTTGTAAAAAGAGTATTCATTTCTGTATTCCATTTATTGCACCTGCTACCACAGAAATACAAAGAGTCATTTGAAACTATTATGAAAAATTCTGCACCAATATATTGGAAAACCTAAGGAGAAAGGGAAAATTCCTGGACACAAGCAGCCTACCAAGATTGATCCAAGAAGAAATAGAAAGCCTAAAGAGATCTATAATGAGTAATGAAAGTGAATCAGTAATAAAAAGTCTCCCAACAAAGAAAAGCCCAGGACCAGTTGGCTTCACTGCTGAATTCTGCCAAACTTTGGAGGAAGACCCCACACTTCTCATTTAAAGAAGACTTGATTCTTCTCAAGCTATTCCAAAATATCAAAGATGGAAGAATTCTTTCAAACTTATTCCATAAGGTCAGCATTACCCTGATACCACAGCCAGATAAACACATGACAAAAATATAAAACTACAGACCAACATCCCTTATGAATGTAGATGCAAAAATTCTCAGCAAAATACTAGCAATTTGAATCCAACAGAACATTAAAAAGATTATATAGCGTGTTTATATGGGATTTATCTCAGGGATGCAAGGATGGTTCAACACATGCAAATCAGTAAATATGATACAATTCATCAACAGAATGAAGAACAAAAACCATGTGATCATCTCATTAGATACAGAAAAAGCATTTGATAAAATGTAACATTCTTTCATGATGCAAGATTTCTAAAAATTAGCTATAGAAGGAATATGCCCCAATACAATTAAAGATCATATATGACAAACTATAGCTAACATCATATTGAAAGGGGACAAATTGATAGCTTTTCTTTTAAGAGCTAGAACAAGACAAGGATGCCCACTTTCATTTCTCTTGTTCAACATAGTATTAGAAGTCCTAGGGAGAGCAATTGTCCCCTGTTGATGAGAATGTAAATTAGTAAAAATATTATAGAAAACAGTATAGAAATTCTCAGAATTAAAAATAGAACTTCACAATAACAAAGATATGAAATCAATCTAAGTATCTGTTAAAGATAAAGAAAATGTGTGTACACACACACACACACACACACACACACACACACACACACACACAAAATGGAATAATATTTAGCCATAATATAATGAAATCCTGTCATTCTTGGCAACATGAATGAGCCTGGAGCACATTATGCTAAGTGAAATAAATCAGGCATAGAAAGATAGATATTGCATGTTCTCACTTATATGTGGGAACTAAAAAAGTTAAGCACATAAAAGTAGAGAGTAGAATTGTGGTTACTGGAGACAAGAAGGGTAATGGGGGGAGAGGGTACTGGGAGAGATTGGACAGCAGATACAAAACTGCAACTAGATAGGAGGAATAAGTTCTAGTGTTCTGTAGCAATGTAGGCTGACTATAGTTAACAAGAATTTATTGTATTGTATGTTTTCAGATAGCTAGAAGAGAGAATTTTGTATGTTTCCAACACAGATGGTGAATGTTTAAGGTGATGAAAATACTGATTACCCTACTTTGATCATTGTACATTGTATATACATGTATCAAAATATCACTTTATACCCCATAAGGATATACAATTATTGTTAATTTTTTTAAAAAACTGTTATTTTTCAAATGATAAAAAGAATTATTTTGTAGAAAGAGTATTAATTTTTTGTATTCCATTTTGCAAAAAATATGTACATAAAATATCTAGGTTCTATTTGCTTCAAGAGAAGTGTTTCAATGTAGTTTATGTATTAATTATGCATATCTTAATGAATTAAGAATCAGAGTTTAAAATATGTTACATTTATTTACTGCTTTCCCTTCATTTTCTAAAGTTTGCATTATTTTCATGAGATTGATCCTAGTAGATTCAACTAACTGTCATATTGTTTTCCTAATTTCAGATTTTTATTACAATACAACAGAGAATGAATTAATCTCCTAAAAATCACTCAGTACTACGGTGAGAGATTTTGAAATAAACAGGGTAAGTTTAATATTGTCTTAAATACCACCTGGATTTTTACAGTGAATTTCTAATTTGGGCCTATATTGGTGCCAGGCAATAAGTTGGACACTGGAAAGAACATTCTCGCTTTTATTTTCTATGCCTGTAGTGGTCTGCTTAAAGCTGTAGATCTTTTTACAATCATTCGCAAATTTCAGTCAAAAAGTTTGAAGACGTTCTGAAATCCCCTAAAGTTCACGACTCTGGGCAACCCTCTCTACTCTGTAGTTTTGAGACATTTTTACATGCTTTGTTACTCTTAAATATCACAACTCTGTGAATTAGTGACTGGCATTGATATTTTACAATTTCAAGAAGCTAGTTTCTTGATTCAGAATGGTATGTGGCTTGACTTGTAACACAGCTATCAAAGGTGAGTCTAAAATTGAAGAGTTTCCCAAATTGTAATAATACCTTTCAAGGGCATCAACATTTTAAGAGATTCTTGCTACTTACTATCAAATTACTCCCTAGTAAGGGTGTATCCGCTTTTCCTCACAGTCAGGAATGAGTATGCCTGTTTTACCACATTTTTATACTGAGTGTTCCTTCACCCCAGTGTCTGCTAAATTGGTATGTACACAGTGGTGTTTCATTTGCTTTGTTTCTTTGTTATATTTAGGGTTCTCTATTTGCTTATTCACTAGTCTTACCAACTTTTATATCATTATGTATGAATTTTTAATATATTAAGAATACTTTGTGCAAATCTATTTACCCTATTTACCTTGTCATTGTACATTTTTTTATGTATAGAAGTTTTGAAATGATTACATTTATTGAATGTTTCTTTTTTTAACCTACTGATTTCAAAGTCTGTCTTTTTCTTTTTTTTTTAATTTGGACATGGAAATATTTTTATTTTTATTTTTTAAATCAATATTTTTTGTTATGGTTTTGTGTGGTACAGTTAAAGGTTAGGTGTACAATTATGTTTCATTCAGGCACCCTGTTGATAAGAGGTGTTTCCCCTTCCCCAGACAGATATTTGCTACTGTTAATCCCATCCCCCTCCCCCCCCATAGTTTCCCAGTACCGTCAGTCATTTTCTTTTAGTATTACATTGGATGTTCAAGGTCCATTATATGAGTGAGAACATGTGATATTCAGATCTTTGTTTCTGTGAGAGGTCACTCAGTATTATAGACTCAAGTTCCATCCAGGTTGCTGCGAAATTCATGATTTTGTTCTTTTTTATGACTGTGTAGTATTCCATCGTGTATATGTACCACATTTTTTTAATCCAGTCCTCTTTTGATGGGCAGCATGGTTGTTTCCAGGTTCTTGCTATTGTGAACAACGCTGCGATAAACATACGTGTGCAGGTATCTTTTTTATAGAGTGATTTGAGTTCTTCAGGGTATATTCCCAGTAGAGGGATTGCGGGGTCATATGGGAGGTTGATATTTAGAGCTTTTAGGAATCGCCACACTGCTTTCCACAGAGGTTGCACTAGTTTACACTCCCACCAACAGTGTAGAAGTGTTCCCTTTTCGCCACACCCTCTCCAGCAGCTGTTATTTTTTGAGTTGTTGATAATTGCCATTCTGACTGGAGTTAGGTGGTATCTCAGTGTGGTTTTGATTTGCATCTCCCTGATGATTAGTGAGGTTGAACATTTCTTCATGTGTTTGTTGGCTGCTTGGATGTCCTCTTTTGTGAATTGTCTGTTCATATCTTTTGCCCATTTTATAATGGGGTTGTTTGTTTTTTTCTTTTCAGCACGTTTTAGTTCCTTGTAGATCCAGGATGTTAAGCCTTTGTCAGACCTGGTGTTGGCGAATACTTTTTCCCAGTCTGTAGGCTGTCTCCTTGCTCTCTTGATGGTTTCTTTGACCTTGCAGAAGCTTGTCAGTTTAATAAGGTCCCACTTGTCTATCTTCTCTCTTATGACCTGTGGGTTTCTGGTTTTGTTCAGGAATTGGATGCCAGTTCCGATTTCCATGAGGGTATTTCCCTCATTTTCTAAGGTTCTTATGGTTTGAGGTTTTACATTTAGGTCTCTGATCCATTTGGAGTTAACCTTTGTGCTTGGGGATAGATAGGAGTCCTGTTTCAATCTTCTGCATGTGGTCAGCCAGTTTTCCCAGCACCATTTACTGAATAGGTTCTCCTCTCCCCTGTCTTTTTCAGTTGTAGGATTCCCATACATATTTATCTATCTGTACTAATAATTCCTTTGATCGAATTCTCTATCACTATATAATATGTTGTTTTAATGTTACTATACCTTTAAATTCTTCTTTTATTCTTTTAAAAAAGTTTGTCTTGCTTGTTCTTTGCTATTAATTCTTCCAGATTAACTTTGTAATGTATTCATCAGGTTTAAAAATAAACATACAGAGGAATTTAATTAGGATTGCATTGGGTTAAAGATTCATTTAGGGGGAAATTGACATCTCTATATTATTATATTTTTCTTGGTGTTTTATATTATTGTTTGTTTCCTCCAGCCTTTGCTATACTTATGTTTTTTTCTTACATATATACCTTGAAATTAGGAGATCTTCTCTATCTCTGTCCTCTTGGGGACTTTCCTTATGCTCTCTGGCTCCCCGGATCCTCTTTTCCTGGTCCTTTCACCAGAAGCTGGTGCTCTCTCAGAGTCTTAGTTGGCCCCCCAACTCCCACTGTTATGTACCAGTGGGGCCCTCCTGGGATGAAACAGTAAGGGAAAAAGAAATACATAATGAAGTTTCTCCCCGTATTCTTCACATTACTCTAGCCCCTTTCTAGTTTCTTGACCAAGATAGGTTTCTCTTGGGCTTTTAGTTGTGCTGCCTTAATAATAATGCAGTTTCATGACTTAAACTGGCTTCAAGTCAGGGTCAGCAAAGAGAGAGAGAGAAGGAAAAAAAAAAAGGAATTGAGAACTCCCTTCTCATTGTCCCTACCCACACACTTTGTAGCTCACAGCTGAGTGTTTTACCCCTGTTAGAAAGAGGGGATTTACTCTTGGAGTTTTTGCTGTGTGTGCCTGCTGCCTAATTCTGGGATTCTGCCCATCCTCAGACCAAAGTGGTAGATGAAGAAAAGATTTTTTTAAAATATTACACTCAGTGCCATATAGGTTTTTTTTTTTTGAGTTGGAGTCTCACTCTGTCACCCAGACTGGAGTGCCCGGTCACCGCAGCCTCGACCTGCTGGGCTCTGGCAATCCTTTCGCCTCAGCCTTCCAAGTAGCTGGAACTACAGGCGTGTGCTACCATGCCCGGCTAATTTTTGATTTTATTGTAGAGATGAGGTCTTGCCAAGTTGCCCAGGCGGGTCTCGAACCCACGGGCTCAGGCAATCCACTCACCTCAGCCTCCCAAAGCGCTGGGATTATAGGCTGAGCCACTGAGCCGGGCTGCCATATGGGTTATTATTCTTCACATGTTGACTTGCCTCCCCAATGCACTTGCTGTTGTTACTTTTCCCAGTCCTCAGGTAGTTGCTTTTAGTATTGTGTTCAGAGATTTTTAATTGTAATCAGTGAGGGAGATAGGCTATAATAGGCTTCCTCTATCTTGGTATTAACTGGAAAGCAAGTTATTTCATTCTGAAAATAGTTTTTGTTTTTATTTTCCAAAAAAAATTCTTGTTCCTTGATTACTTCATTTTAAGACCAGATTGTTCTTGTTTTATGGATATATCGGCCTGTTGAATCTTTCTCAAGATACTGATTAAAGTTAAGAGCAATTTTATTTCTTTTCAGTGCCGTATTATATTTTCTTTGGGTGCTTGTGCCTCTGCTTTTTCACCTTAGTTCTTCTCTTGGTTTTCATTAAGTGGCTGGTGATTCTTGGCTTTCTTCTTTACAGTATTTTCAAATGAAGGTCACAATCGGTGGTTGTCCAACTTGAATATGTGTAACTGTCATTGGGGTCCCAGTTAAAAAGCAGATTACTGGCTTGATTCACAGAAAACTGATTTAGTAAGTCTGGGGTGGGACACATAAGCACCTTAGTTTATTCTGATGCTGGTAGCTGGATCATAGCCCTTGAAATCTTGGTAACTGGTACAAGTTAATGTTCCCCTTTACAAAACGTTGTCTTACCCACTGAATATCATAGCTGATCTTGGGATGCTGTAGTCGGCTTCCTGCTTGCTGTGGTGAATGAGAGATGGGCTTTTCTTTTCTTATCATGCATTTGCAGAGACATGCCAAAGAAGCCAGGATCTTTTCCTCAGTTTCTGCTGTAGGGAAGGACTTTTTCTTCAGGGAACATTCTGGTTAGTGCTGAGTTGTCTTCTCCCCTCTCCCCCCACTGAGATTATTTCTAATCTGCTGTTCTGCTATTATTTCCATCTCAAAGTTCACACTATAAGTCCTTGAACAGACTTTAGATTCATGATAAATGCTATATATGACCTGAACTTACTAGCAGAGTTGTAATGGCCGTCTTTGATGGTTTTTCAGTCAGTTTTTCTGTGACTTGTCTACATCCCCATGCCCTCCTGATGTGAGGTGTTTAGTAAGGAGAAGAGGTAGATGAATGGGCTCAGTCTGCCATCTTGAATTGAAAGTCCACTGTTGTCTGGGTTCGGTGGCTCAGCCTGTAATCCCAGCACTTTGGGAGGCTGAAGCGAGTGGTTTGCCTGAGTCTGCGGGTTTGAGACAAGCCTGGGCAATTTGGCGAGACCTCGTGTCTACAATAAATCAAAATTTAGCCGGGCATGGTAGCACATGCCTGTAGTTCTGGCTACTTGGAAGGCTGAGGCAGAAGGATCACCAGAGCCCAGCACGGCACTGGGGTGGCCATGAGTGTGCCACTGCGCTCTAACCTGCGCGGTGGAGTAAGGCTCCAATTAAAAAAAAAAAAACAAAAAAACAAAGAAAGTCCGCTGTTAATCTTTAAGTGATGCTACTTTCTAATGTGCCAAGAAATATTTACATTGAATTATCGTAAAATAGTTATTGTAAAATCTATAGCAGGATCACAGCTTATTCATACTCAAGTATGCAAAGAAAATGTAGCTTATTTTTCTAACTCATCTCTTTTTTTTTTTTTGATGAACCCTCGTAACTGGATAGCTGAAAGAAGAGTACTAGACATACTCTAATCTGGTAAACTAGGTCCTTATGCAGTAATTTAAATTGATCTCCTTGGCTATTTCAGACTCTGGATCTACTTATTCACATATTGACTCTTCTCTTACACCTTCCCACAACACAATCCAGACTTATGGGTTGGGTGTATGTGTCTTATGTGAACTTGTAGTGAAAGAGTGCCAAGACCCTCAGCCTATGTACTGTCTTTTATGGTTTTTCACTGGTGTCTGCTTTAAAGTGACTGGTTGGCCTACCAGAACTGTCTTTGAGTGTTCTAGTTTACAGCTAATGTTACTCGAGAGCTGTTCTTTTGGCTCTTAGGGTGCATCGGCCATTTCCCCTAGTGCCACAGATAGCTTGAGGCCTGGCTTGGGCTCCCCTAGCCAGGTGTTCTCTTTTCCAGGCCTCTGCTTTGTTGTTACTTTGCCCCTATTGCAGTGACCTCTTCTGGCAAATTCACCATCCAGTATCTTCATTTACCTTTCCTGTATTACTTTAGAGCACACAGGAATTTCCTGGTGCCTCCTATAGCATATAGAAGATAAGGGTGATACCAGAGCTGATCTCACATTCTTCCTCAATCTGACTGTGCTTTTGTACATATATTTTGGTGTGGTTATCTCTATCTTGTGCTGAGTGAGAGATGCTCCTGGAAGGCCGTTACTTTGCACAATCTCAGCAGGAAGCAGAACAGAAGCCATTTCAACTCCCAGATTTCCTTATTCCATAAGATACTCCTTTTCTTCTGCAGCTTCCACCTGGAAAAGGTAATAGGAGTATTGGTCACTTGAATTTCTTATGTGTCTTACTTCTTTATCCCAAAGTCCCACAATCCTTTGGCCATAATCAGGAGTTCAGGGCTGTATTTTATAGGTTATAGCATCCTTCTACTCCAAGTGATAAGCCTCATGTTCTGAGACTGCCATGTGTCTGCTCTATACTGTGGAAGAAACTATAATCCTCCTTTCAGTCATGGCCAGAAAATATTAGTGCCTAAAAAAATTCCTTCTTTGGGTAAACCAGATTTCAAAACTTTTACTGCAAAATCCTTTCTTTAATTCACAAGTTAAATATTAACTATTTCTTTCTCTCTTTATTCCTAAACGTCACTAAGGAAATGGATGCGGATGCTATTCTGAATAGTAGCATAGGAGGGAAATCAGTGGAAGGAAATGTAAATGAGAAAAAGCAGATAAATGTTTGCATGATCATTAGAGTATGTCTATCTTTGTTATGCTACTTTTAAAAATTTTTCTTGGCTTTTCTTATAGTTATCCTTTCAATTGCAGTACAGATTCTTATATGGTTGCATTTCTAAAAAATAGTTTTTATTTCATATGTATTCAGCCTATAATTTTGATATCAGTTTTTGTCTTATAGTTTTCCTGAAGAGGAAAATAGTGTGCGTTTGTAGTTTTTCAAATCTTCTTAAAGTATTTATCAATATTATTTTGTAAAATTTTAAAATGTGGATTTAACGTATAGATTTCACATTCTTTTTAGGAAATTATTTTTCTTTTTCTGTGTGTGTATGTTTGTGTGTGTGTGTAAGTGAGCCAAAACAAGTTTGCAGTTCAGTTTCTTCTGCTTTGTAGCTCTTCCCATGGCACTTTGCTTACTTGTCTTTTGTAGACTTTTTCACACTTGTGCTTACTAGATTTTGATCAGCTCAAGGTAGGGAATCAGGTATTGCTTGTCTTTATTTGTCTTAGTGGCTAACAAATTCCTGTTCATGATAGGAACGGGGAAATCAGCAATTCATATGCTTCTCTCCTGATTTATTTTTCTCCATAGTACTTATCATGTTCTAGCATATTGTATTGTTGACTTATTTGTTTTCTTTATTGTCTGTCTCCTCCCACTAAATTATAAATGCCCTGAAGGCAGAGATCTTTAACTTTTTTTCTTACTACTGTATTCCTGACACCTAGAAGAGTACCTAGCACAAAGGTGACCAGTGAGTATTTATTGACTGATTAATGAATTGTTGAAATTTAGATCATTACAATTATACCATATGATTTGTAAACTTATGGTATGGCATAAACTTCTAGTATGGAAAAAAAGTAATAATGTTATCAGAATGTCGGGAAGACCTTAATATAATTTACTTCTATTCTATTTTGTGAAATGATTTGATTTAATAAGCACAGACTCAAGCTAATTGAGGAAGGAAGGAAGGAAGAATTTAGAACTTTTAATAAAAAATTTAGAGCTTTTTAGTAAAATATAGTAATACTGTCATCTGGATGTATGGTAAGCAGGGTTTATGATTGTGGTTAAGAAAAAGCACAAGTTCTGAAATAAGACATTTTTAGGCAAGCTACCTGATCTTTCTATGCCTCAGTTTCCTTCCCTGTAAACTAGGAATAATATCTTTCTTTTATGGGGGGGGGCGGGAGTCAGAGTCTCATTCAGTCACCCAGGAATAGAGTACAGTGACATGATCACAGCTACTGCAGCCTCAACTTCGTGAGCTCAGGCAATCCTTCTGCCTCAGTCTTCCAGGTAGCTGTAACTACAGGCACACACCACCACTCTTGGCTAATTTTTTTTTTTTTCGACTTGTTGTAAAGATGAGGTCTTGCTGTGTTGCCTAGGCCAGTCTTGAACTCCTGGGCACAGGTACTCCTCTCGCCTTGGCCTCCCAAAGTACTAGGATTATAGGCATGAGCCACCACACTTGGCCTAATTATACCTTTCTTATAGACTGTTTTGAGACATCTAGGAAATAAAGTATATTAAGTCTTAGCACACTGCCTGGCACTTAGTGAAAACTCAAAAAGCTAGCTTTCATTATTATGATTTGGAATATTTTTAATGTGTAGCTGAGGATGTGAAAATTCTTTAACTTTTGCTGGGGCTTAAAAAAAATAGTTCATAGAGGCCAGGCCATCTTTTAATCCTTTTAATCCCTTCAGTGTGCCAAGCTCCCCATTTCTCTGAATTGATGCCCCTGCTCCTCCTCCCTTGGCCTAGAGAACATTCTTCTTTGCCATGCTTTGTTTGTTCAGCACCCACTTATCTTTCTGGTCTCTTCCTATTTCCCTTCATTTTTAAACTTTTATTTTGAGAATTTCTAAGTATATACGAAAACTGAGAGTATGATGTGTTCATTACCATTGCTGTGTATCCATTACCTAGAATCAATAGCTATCAGGATTAGGTTTCTTTATATATAAAAGGCTTTTCTTGAAATCCCAGTAAATATCTTTTATTTTTTCTTCATAGCACATTAACACAATTAGCAAGTATGTATTTAATGTGTATCTTCTCCATTAGATTGTAAGCTCCATAAAAGCATGAATTTTGTCTATTTTATTTATTGTTATATCCAATGTCTTATATAGAACCTGAAACATGATAGGGTCTCAAATGGCAAATGAATGAGCTATTTAATAACTAAATAGTTGCTGCTAAGGGGTTTGGAAAGAGGAACACTTGATGAAAACCTTTTGAAAAACAGAATGACTTGGGCAGTTTTATATTAAAACCATAGATACCATCTTAGGCTCCAATACCTATGTTTATTAAGCAACCTTGTGTTCTTAATTTGTTTTTTCCGAGTAGGCGTCTGTATTAGAAAGAAAATTCAGTGATCTACTGACAAGAATATTAGTTGAGTTTATAATTGAAGGAACGTAAGATGGATTTAATATTGCCAAAGAGTAGCCATTTTAACATTGCTTAGCTTTGTCATGTTTTTCTAGTAATTCACTTTAATTTGCTCCCTAGTCATGAGCCAAGGACAGAACTGGTTTTTCAGAGGGAGCTACTGATAACTGTTTTACAACCCCCTCCCCAGCTTGTTTTGAAAACAAGTTAACCTAATCAGCCCTTCATGACCTTCATGACATAGACGCCATCACCATGGCAGCAATCATGTGACTAACTCAGTCATCTGCCTACTCTCCATCACCTGACATCAGTACCTGTGCTTACCTGCACCTTCATGATGTTGTGAAAAAGACCACCACCCAGTCACCTTAATGACCTGCCCCCATCAAAGGGAAGTTTAAAAACATTCAACTCAAGCAGCCATTTGCCATTGCTTTCATTAAACTCTGACCAAACTGTGTGTTCATTGAGTTAAGGCAGCCATGGCCATTGCTTTGCTAAGCTGTGATCTAGCCATGTGTTCTTTGAGCTCTGGCTGGGCCATATTTTCCTAAACCTTGACCCCCTTTCCTACCTTGGGAAGGTGAATCTCTCTTTCTGTCTCTCTTTTTCTCTCTCTAATTTACATTTTAAAGGAACTGTATTTTTTTCCCATCTAATTTCTATGCAGTTCTTTGCATCTTATGCACTGCACTGGATTGCAGACACCCCTGTCTAGTCTGACCTAACATTTTGGAGGCCCCACTGGGATTGTGACCTAACAGTAATATATTGTGCATAGTAAATGACTAAACTAACTTTCGGGGACCACTCTTGGATAAGGTAAGATGATCCATTGAGGTATGAGACCTGCAAGACTGAGAGATCAAGTACCCTGATGGCTCTGTAGTGAAGTTACCATTTTGAAGCCCCTGCCCAGCCATCTGTCTATCTTCTGTTATTAGAACTTCATTTGCTGAAATTTAAGAAAACGGTTTTTCTCCTCAAATTGCTATCCCTTCCTAATTTTTTTTGTACTATTTTGAAGCAGTAACCATGGTTACTTGTAATGGCTCCTTGGGAGCCTTAAACACATCAGTCAGTTTCACAGCTGGAACCAGAACGATCTAGATAAAAGCGTAAGAATAAAGCTTACTTAGGATTTTTTTTTCCTGTTATAACTGAGTTCTTTCATTAGGGAATGCTTTGCAGAAAGTGAAATGTTTTTGTTCCCACTAAAGTAGACAACATTTTAATTTAAATTAACTGTAAATTAGTACCCGACTCCTTTTTAGAGTCGGGAAAAGGGAGGCAATAATACCACTCACCTGTCTTTCACCTAAACCTACCCTGCGTCTATCCTCTTCTTTTTTTGATCTATATTTTCTTGCCATCTTTCTTGGGCCAATGGTGAGTGATAGTAATACTGACATCTGGGGCTCAATATGGATCAAGTTGAGAGGTTGTACCTTTGGATTAATGGGGTGGGGCGGGGGAGGAATGAAGTAGCAACAAAAACTTGATACAGTGGTACTGACAATATGTTTGCCAGGACCAAGAAGAGTTAAGGACTCGTTCTTGTCAGAGGGCAAGAATGGATGATTTGTTAGAAGGGAAGCTTGGCAGCCAGCAGTGCCTTGATGGGTGGTACTGTTGAGAGGGGAAAGGAAACCTATAGTTGTTTCACATCTAGTATGTATTGAATATCTGCATAGGTACTTTTTTTATTTTTTAAGCAGGATTTGTTGAGAGGAGAGTGGGAGGGGACCCGAAGTGGTTGCCTTGCATAGGTACTTTTTACTGTATCTCTCTTATACTAGGCTGAAAGTATTCTGAGAAATTTAGGATAACAGATTTTTTTTCTTTTTAATAGTTTTTTATTCTGAAATTCTGCCACTTTAACTTAAGGATGGTTAATGCCATCTTGTTTCTTCATGTGATCTACATTGGGGGTGGCAAACTACATCCTGTGGGCTAAAAATGGCCTGTAGCCTGTCTCTTGTAAACAAAGTTTTATTGGAGCAGAGCCCCAATGCCCAATAGTTTACTTATAGTCAGTCTATGACTGCTTTTGTATTCCAATGACAGGGTTGAATAGTTGTGACAGACACCCCAAAGCCTGCAAAACCTAAAATGTTTACTATCTGTCTCTTTCTAGAAAAGCTTGCCAACCCTGATCTAGTTCAACTGGATCTATCCATCTCAGACTGGCTATGGGAATGGTGCTATTGGGGGATAAGCATACTCTTTGATTATACTGTTTGTGGACGTTAGAATAATGGCAGCATCAGAGAAGGGTGCTGGGGACTTGGATTAGAGTAGTGGGTTTTCTGGGCTCTTCCTTATCATTAGTTCAAACTCAGACTGTGGTAGAAAACTCTGAATGTGAACATTGAGTATTGTTTTTACACAGTTCTTTGCCACTTTCTATTCCTACATGTGTCCCTATGTCCATGCTCTCACATGAACTTACTCTAATTCTGTTACTCATTCATATACTTACATAAAAGTAGACTTACAGGAGTATTTTAATTGGAAGTGACCTTGGAGATCACATGCTTCAACATCCATATTTTACAGATGGCAAATACTGAGTTCCTTAGAAGTTGTCATATGCCTGGTGTCATAAAAGCAAGTTAGTGGCAAGACCTGGGAGTAAAACCTCAGTTCTTTGAATTCCTGTTGTCATGCATACAGGCATTCGCATATGAAGTCTGCCTTTGAAGGCCTTACCCAATATATATCTTTAGCTCTAAGTACGACTTCTTAGAAAACCAAAACAGCTGAAGCAGAGAGAAGTATCAAATCTAGATACTAACTTAACTTTGCAATTTTTAGGAAGTTTACCATTCTCTGATCAACAGAAGTAAGACTCTAGAAGATAAATTACATATTGTAAGTGGTCTAAGACCTAGATATTTACTTCATTTCCTGGTTCCTTTTTACGTGTAATTTATGTGAGAGAAATGAGTAATTATTCAAGTAAACATGGTACTGATTTCATAACCCCTAAGTAAAATGAAATATTGAAGAATCCAGAATTCATGTTGCTGTATAAATAGGTTATATTATCTTGTTTAAATGTTTTTCTTTTGTGAACTGAACAAACTATAATTTGTAATTTATAATAAAAATGCTTAATTTAAGATTTTATAACTTAATGAAAAAAACTTTCAGAAAATTAGACATTGTTTAACTAAAAAGACAAAAGGAATATACCAGAAATTGTAGTCATTTTCCTTTTATATTCCTGGTGGGAATATTGCTATTACAATTGGAGCAGAGTCATTATTTTTCTCAAATTCAGTATTGGAAAGGCTTCTCCCTTTATTGCATCAGAAAATAATCACAGAATTTCTTCTTGTTGGTTCCCTGGAGACCCATTTTAGACAAGAGAAATCCTAAGAAAGCTTGCACAAAAGATGTACATTGGAAACTAGAATACAAGAGCAAATCTTAGCATCTTTTTGGTTTATTCTGTAGATTTATAAAACCTTACCACCAGTATTATTTGCCTGTTATTAATTAACCTCTAAAGAGTTATGTGATTGTTCCTTTTTTTCTTTTCTGTGATAATTCAGGCCCCTCAACTTTCTTCTTTTTCACATTTAAAAATTGCTTTACATTTATTTTTCTTAGAATTACAGATAATGACAAATTCATGTTATAGCTCAATATATTTAACCAGTCTTAATTATAAAGTAGATTGTGAGGAAACCATGCTCCACTTTTAAAATACATGATTGGTATTTAATTTTTCAGAAATGTAAGCCATTGTAGTAATTCAATTGTTTATATTTAATTTTGTATTTTTTTGAAGTTTTATCTGCAAATGAATTGTCCCATTGAAGAGGATAGAATGGGTCAAATGTTTGTTTAAATTTGAAATTCTAAATAAATATTTTTATTATAGTTAGTTCATTAGAATTGAGATTGACATTATATAATAATAATGGTTTGGTTATTTCCTGTCTGGAGCTCTTATTTACTAGCATAGTTTAATTATCTAACGTAGTAGTATTCAATTTTTCGAAATCATATTTCTCTTTGATAATCATACAAATAATCTACTCCTCTTTACTACTTTTTGAAACTTAAAATAAATACAATTTTTTTTTTTTTTGAGTTGGAATCTCACTCCGTCGTCCAGGCTGGAGTGCAGTGGCATGTTCATGGCCACTCCAGCGTCAACCTGCTGGGCTCTGCCTCAGCCTTCCAAATAGCCGGAACCACAGGCAACACTACCATGTCCACTAATTTTTTATTTATTGTAAAGAGGAGGTCTTGCCAATTGCCCAGGCTGGTCTCATACCCACAGGATCAGGCAATCCACTCACCTCGGCCTCCCAAAGTGCTGGGATTACAAGGCTGAGCCACCAAGCCTGACCTGCAATTTGTTTTAAAAAATCAAATGAATTAGGTACAAAGTACTGCTTTGCTTTTTAAACTTACTTACACACCTCCAATGTGTTGAATTTCATTTAAATTTACAAAACAGAAGTTTCTAACTTGAGTTTCATGGACCACTTCAGAGGGCCATTAAACTTCCGTGATAATATATACAAAATTTAATCTATGTGGGAATTCTTTGGAGGTGAGGTGTCTGTAGCTTTTATTGGAGTCTTAAAGCTGTCCATCACCTAAACAAGATTAGAAATCATTTTTATGGGGTCTCTGAAGCATCATACCTTCCAAAGAATATTTAAGGTCAGTCTGCTTTGCTTTTTAGACTCACTTAATCATAGTCCCTTGGAGTGACCAATCTCCATTTTTACAGATGTTAGAAGACAAGTAATTTACCCAAGGATATTGTAGTTTAACCCTTGTCAAATTAGCAGGGGACTCAGTGGGGCTTTTCTGGTATCCTAATTGACTTCCTAGGGCCTTTTTAGCCTTGCAGTCTTTGCACAGTGATTGTTGAGCTTTCAACTTGGCAAGAAGGTATTTGTATTTGAATACAAAACTTTTATGGGGGCAAAAGAGGTCTTTAATAATTGGCCCCAGTTATTTCATGAAGTGTTAATATGATGCTCTGTAGTCTCAGAGGGATTTAGATATATGGAGGCCCCTATAGTCCTAGAGGAAAACCTCTTGGTCTTTATTTTTAAAATTTATATTTTTAATAGTGTACATGTTGAAGTAAACTTTTAGGAGCAAGGTCATAAGACTTCAGACTATAGGAATCTCAGACCTGTGAGCATTTCATTCATTCATTTAACAAATGTTTATTGTGTGCCAACTTTGGAGATGCAGGTTTTACTGGTTGATAAAGAATACTTAGGGAAAATTATGAGATTGTGTTCATTTAATAATGTCCCAGTTTAATGAGTATTGGGAAATGCATTTCTTTCTCATCAGTAACCTATAGAATAAAATGTCATACAGTAATATTGACAGCAATTTTTATAAAAATAGTCCTTTGTGTGCTAGTCTCACAGAATTATGAAATGTTGTGAATTCTCAGACTACTAGTAATTAAGGAAACCTTACTAAAAACAGGACCAAAGCAAAAAAAAAAATTGTTTTATTTATCATTTTGTACTGTTTGACTAAGATTTAACTATTATGCTGAAGTTAGTGATTTTTTTAATGTTTCAATTTAGAGGTTGTTTTACATTGTGAACATAGATCCTGAATTTTTATGTTATTTGGTAATATAAGATAGCATAGCAAGTATAAAAGCTACAGCAAATTAATTGAAAGTATTCTTAAATGAAATTAAAATTTAATTCCTTTTCATATATACTTAAGATGATTTCAAAATAAGGATTTTATGATTTAATGTGCTATTACATTTAAAAGAACTAGAGACTGATGCCATTTTACAATATTCATTTTACATGGTACGCTTGAGATTTACGAACTATGAGATTTTGTGTGTATCTTTCCAATCCCAGTTAATCCATTTGACTTTTCAAACTAGAACAAGATTTTTCAATATTCTAAGTCCTAGTTTAAGATTCCTTTGCCAGTACCGCTCATGCAAAGAAATCACCTAGAAACAAAACAATATAAAGTATATATTGTGTCTGTTCTTACATATTGTGCTTTGATCTGTGCTTAAGGTATATAATTGGTTTCCAAGGATCAATATAGTATATGATGAACAGTGTTTTAGCTATAGGAAGTAGGGTTCAATTGGTATGGGAACCTCAATTAGATGTGTCTCCTCTGTGTCCCCATGAATAATGTCTGGATTTCATAACCTTATTATATTTATCACATTATTTTAATTATTCCTTTTCTCATCTAAATCTGCTTCAAATCCTTGAGAACAGGGACATTAGCTAGACCAACTTTGAGTCCTCAGAGTATACACAGCAGACACTCATATATTTTTAAAACCAGTGAGTAGACTGAGAGACATGAGGACCTATCTTGGATTCCCTATGTCCCTAAACAAGACTTTAAACTGTGGAGTGCTGTATTAGACAATGTTCTCTAGAAAAACATAATTAGTAGGATATGTTTATATATGTGTGTTGGGGAGAGAGATTTTTAAGAAATTGTCTCATGTGATTATGGGTGCTGGCAAGTCTGAAGTCTGTACAGCAGACTGGCAGACTGGAAACCCAGGAAAGAGTTGATGTTACAACTTGATTCTGAAGGCACTCTTGAGGCAGAATTCCCTTATTCTTGAGGGATCTCAGTCTTTTTATCTTAAAGCCTTCAACTGATTAGATAAGGCCCACCAACATTATGAAGAATAATCTGCTTTACTCAACGTCAACTGATTTAAATGTGAGTCTTATCTAAAAAATACCTTCACAGAGACATGTAAACTGGTATTTGACCAAATATCTGGGTACAACGATTGAGTTGACACATAAAATTAACCATCACAGGTGCCAACTAAATGATTAATTTTAGTGGGAAAAAAGATTCCTTAGCATTCTCATAAGTGAAATCAGCTATGAAAAAAATTGAAATTGGTATAATGAATAGTAATGAGTGAAGATTAAAAAAAGAAACACAGCGGGCTCGGTGGCTCAGCCTGTAATCCCGTGCCTTTGGGAGGCTGAGGTGAGTGGATTGCCTGAGCCCGCGGGTTCGAGACCCACCTGGGCAACTTGGCGAGATCTCATCTCTACATTAAATCAAAAATTAACCGGGCGTGGTAGCTCACGCCTGTAGTTCCAGCTACTTGGAAGGCTGAGGCGGAAGGACCAGCAGACCAAGGCTGCGGTGGCTGGGAGCGTGCTACTGCACTCCAGTCTGGGCGACAGAGTGAGATTCCAACTCAAAAAAAAAAAGAAACACATAGCTTACATAACTATGGTCAGGAATATATTATATATATTAGAAGTATATTTAAGTGCAGAATGGAAAAATTAAACCATATTGGCAAGTATTGCATAATATGTAAATCAGGAAATTTTCAAGGAAAAATGACCAGAATGGGGTGAACTTAGGAAAACCTTTTTTTGTATTTTATGAGATAGGGTCTTGCTCTGTTGCCCAGGTTGGAGTGTAGTGATGCTATCATAGTTCACTGCAGCCTCAAACTTCTGGGCTCAAGCAATCCTCCTACCTCAGTCTCCTGAGTAGCTAGGACCACAAATGCGTTACCATGCCAGCTATTTTTTTTTTTTTTTAAAGAAATAGTGTCTCACTATGTTGCCCATGCTGTTTTTGAAACCCTGGTCTCAAATGATTCTCCTACCTCAGCCTCTCAAAGTGCTGGGATTACAGGTCTGTGCCACCATGTCCAGCAGAAAATATTCTTAATTTTGAGCAAAATTTGAAGAACATATTCATACTATGCATATATATATATATATATATATATATATATATATATGTTAGCAGTTAATCCCAATAAGTGGAGTAACAAAGGCCTTTTGAGAGGCTTGGGGAAAGAAGGACAGGGAGAAATTGACTGGAGGTCTTGAATGTGTGTTTCAAATTTGTTGAGACAATTTTTAAAACTCGTAAGAGTTAATTAGGAGAAAAGTGATTAAATGAAAAAAAATTCTTACAGATACTGTTCTTACAGACACTGTTTTGCACATATGATGGACTAGAGTAGTTCCTAAGCCCAAGCCCAGGAGATAAGGACCTTGACAAAGATTTATAAATAGAGATAAAATCCAAATCTTTTAGATTACTGAGTGAACTGACAGAACTTTGTGATTTAATGAGAGAAGATATACAAATTTTGCCTAAATTGTCAGTTTGGTACTATAAGAATGATTTTGTTAATTTTGAGAGTGATGTGGAAATTCACAAGGTGGGTAAGTGGAATATGATGCATGTTGTACACATATAACTCATTAGATAGTCTGTGGGATAAAAGTAATTATATCATTGTGTTCCAATATACTGGGCATTCTGAGGCACAAAATATGGTACCTTCCTATTAAGAAATGTTATTCTACTTGGTGAAATTAGCATACATTTATTACAAACTTTATAGTACATTTAATATTTGAAGATATCAGATATGTCAAATAAACAATAAATCATCTCTAACAAATGTGTAGTCAGTATCTACTGTGAGAAAGATAATGATAACTAGAAGTTCAGAGTGGGAAGGAATTTAAGACTGTTTTCTGGGAAGGCTTTATGAAGGGTGTCAGATTTAAGCTTTTATAGATAGGAATTTGAAAGTTTTATTTACATGGTGGGGCTAATGGAATAAACAGAAAGTCCTACAAATGGGAGGCTAATTGTGGCTTAAATGTACTGCATGTTTTAAAAAAACAGAACTGTTAATTTGTAGTGTCGTATAATTTATATACAGCCCTTTTGCCTTTTTTATTATGTAAAATTAATCATTTTTATGTGTTTTAGCTTTAGTCCTGTTATTTAAATTGGAACCCTAGTGAACTGAAACTGTTGCTTTAGTCAGTTTTATAATTTGCCTTTTTCTCTAATTCCTCATTCTTCTTTTTCAGTCTCAAAAATTTATGACAGTATTGTCCTTTTCTTGAGGGTGCTATTGAGATTATCTGTTTTTATTTACCATTTGTTGTTCTTTATTTTGTCATTATACTGCATATGACATTGTTTTCATTACTTTGTTTTGCACATAGTACTAACAGTGGCATTAATTTGGATATACTTTGGTCCTGAGCCACATAGTACTATTGTCATTGTGCTTGACCCTACTTCTTCTTGTCTTTCTAGATAGAAGCTTTTTTCAGTGATAGTATTTCTTCCTATACTTGCTCAAGCGACATTCTAATATCCATTTTCCATATCTTATTTTTTGTCAATATTATTATTCCCATGATAAATCTCTTATTTGAATTGCATGTATAGCAATTTATATGATATGCATAGAATGTTAATTATTGAAAGAAAACTATTTTGTATACCTCAGATATCTTATATTTCAGTTTTCACAAGTTGAACTGATTTTCTTTCCAAGTAGTCTGTGTTTTCATGGTTTTAGTACCTATTATTTTCTTTCAGTATGGACATAATACCTAGTATTGTAAGAATTTGTCACTTATAAAGTTACAATAGCTGGGCACAGTGGCTCATGTCTGCAACCCCAGCACTTTGGGAGGCAGAGGCAAGAGGATTGCCTGAGCTCAGGTGTTTGAGACCAGCCCGGGCAACTTAGTGAGACCTCATCTCTACAATTAAAAAAAAATTAGCCAGGTGTGGTTGTGCGCCTGCAGTTCCAGCTACTTGGAAGGCTGGGGCAGAAGGATTGCCTGAGCCCAGCAGGTGATTGACAGAGTGAGACTCTGACTCAAAAAGAAAAAAAAGAAAAAAAAAAAAAGAAAGAAAGTTACTAGAAAAATTGAATGTTTACAATATGCATGCAGTTTACATAGAAAATTTTCCATAATTCTGTAGCTTCTTTATTTTTAGTTTTTTTTTTTTTGAGTTAGAGTCTCATTCTGTCATCCAGGCTGGAATGCAGTGGCACAATTACAGCTCACCACATCCTCGACCTCCTGGGCTCAGGTAATCCTTTTGCCTCAGCCTCCTGAATAGCTTGGACTACTAGCATGTGCCACCACACCTGACTAATTAAAAAAAAATCTTTTTATAGAGATGAGGTCTTGTTATGTTGTCCAGACTGGTCTAGAACTCCTGGATTCAAGCAGTCCTTCCCAAAGGACTCTCAAAGTGCTCAGCCTCCCAAAGTGCTAGGATTACAGGCATGAGCCACTGTGTCTGACTCAGTTTTATTTTCTTTTTCTTTTTTTTAATAATGATGTTTACTTATAAGAGTTAATGAGGGGATTTCCAGGAAGATGGTGATGGAACAGTTTGGACTGTGAGAGTCTCTGAAAAAGTGAGTGTCCATAAAGATTCTCTGCGTGAGTGGGTGTGCAACAGTGGGTGAGTGAAAGTCCATCTGAGGGGACACTTGGGTTCATGCACCCATGGCTCTCCTCTGGAGGTGAGTGCAACCCCCCACTGCCCTGAGATTGAAGCTACTGGTGCGCAGGATTGTCTGCTGTTCTCAGGGTTGTACTGAGAAAAGATTGGGGAATACAGCTGATCCTCACCACCTGGGGCCTGGCCCACGCCATCACCTGTGACGGCAGAGTAGCACAAGCTCCATCAAGATCCATGGAGAGAGAGAGAGAGAGAAAGTGAGAGAGAGAGAGAGCAAGTCAGGGAGAGCTGGAGAGTAGCCCCACCACTGGTGTGGAAACGCCAATGGGAGCCATTTTCTCTGTCCTGGGACCAGGCAGAGACCTGCATTGCCCCGCTTAGCTCCACCCATCCTCCAACCTGGGACCTAGAGGTTATATCATCAAATGCAGAGAGACAGACATGCCTCCCCCACACTGGAACAGGCTCAAACACATCATATCTGAGTGGGACCTGACAACAGCAGCAGCAAACCTGGTGAGTCCTGATCTGATCCACCCTCCTCCCACAGTAGTCTATGGGGCATCTGACCTCCATTGTGAGGAACCCTATCAACCTGCACTGAGAACAGAGGGGAGGGGCTGGAGACCAGAGCTGAAAGGAAGTTGAAGTTATAGGAACAGCCTCAGAGCAAGTTTTTGTTTTTTTATTGTTTGTTTTGCGTTGTTTTTTCTTTTAGTTTTTTTCTCTTCACTCTTTCTGTTTTTGATTACATTTTCTTTTCTTTTTTTTTTTTCTTTTTGAGTTGGAGTCTCACTCTGTCACCCAGACTGGA